>NC_056738.1:297241218-297249475 GCF_019279795.1 Protopterus annectens | reverse complement strand
TACAGTTGAATATTATTAATTCAATATATCACACGCAGTTCAACACACATGTCTGTAACAGTACTCTACTATGCACACGCCCTCTATAGGTGTCTTAGCTTTACAAGGCAAACATGTCATACTCATAATCACAGGTAACATGGATATGGAAAACATCCCATTAACTGGCCTAGCAGTGGCACAGTCACAACTGTTTGACAGACACCCCTGCGGATGTCATATATGAGCTGTCCTTTCCCAGGTGAGTCAGGCTCCTGAACTGTGAGCCCACCTCACAACCTCTCAGAGCATCACATCTGGACAATGCCTAAAATGATGGGGGTATAAATAGGGACAGACTTTAAATATACCCGTTACAAACATAAGAAGTTCATAGAATGATACATTTATAATTACTGTGAATATTCCTAAGGATGTGGAGTCTTAAACTCAAGTGTTTGTCATTACCTGATGACTTCAGTCCTCAGCGATTTGCCAGAAAGGTACAGGTCTCAGGAGGAACAGACAAAAATACATGATGGTAAAATGTGGACATCCTGTGAAGATCTGTACAGTTGAGAGGTATGTCTGTAATATCTCCCACTGCAGAGAGAGTCAAATGCTATGGCCATAGCAGCTGTTTAGCAGGACATTAGTACAGCATGTCTTGTTGGGACATATATTCCTCCAAATTACAGTGGCGGCTGGTGACTTCAAATCAAAGGGGGGCTGCAGGAGACAGCTGAATGGATGGGGTCAATGGGAAGGGGTGTGGCCAACTAGAAAGGGGAGGAGCTAAGCTCAAAACCACATCTATCTAACTAAATACACTGCCCTGGGTGCCAAACCGTCATTATGGGAGTCCAATCAAGACAAAATGAAGTGTAGAAGAATAAAAATATTTCAATGCATTGGCTGCATGACAGCTTACTTAATATCTAGATGGAAACAAAAAGGTTGTGAGGCATGAAAAAATAAATTACTTTTTAAATACATTAATGGAATGCCAGTCAAAATCAAGTAGCACTCAACTCAAACCACTTCTTGCACTGCAGTTCTAATTATAATTTATATTCAGCTTTATTAAAGTACCAAGTAACATGATGAAAGTAGAAATGTCTGATGCCCCCACTTGTAAAAATGTTTCTTATCAAAAAAAAGACCTGCTGCCTGACAACTATCTACTTGTTTCATAGGGAATACATGATCAAAGTAAAAAATGAAAAGCAAACAAGAAATAAGTTCAAGATACGTTGCTTAAAAGGATTACTGTACAGGTTATGGACCACACAATTGGCATTCTGTTTAGTTTACGGGTAAAGCCTGCAGAGAAGATTGGAAGTCTCCAAATGTAATGAGCTTCTTAAAATAATGTAATCTGTCCTTTATTACAAATACTGTCATATGCATTTCAATACCCAAGGCTTATACATTATCTAGTTAAGTATTCTCTACATGGCAACAACAGAAAGGCTTTCAATGTTGGCAATTCTTTAACAGTATGCTTATTAAAGCTTACTTGCATCTTACGATCTCAGCCAAGCTTACCTGATGGTCATTAAAGTATTGCTACTTAAACACAGAGCAACAAGCACTTTGAGTAATAAGCATAAATCAACAGTACAAAAAATATGACAGAAACCAGACCATTCTGCAAAAATCAAGGACAGATGAAAATCCACTCTAGTACTTGTGTCTACCTTGGATGGGGGGGATACTCTGCAGATTTACACTGCATAACTACTGCTTGCCTTGCTTTGACACATCCAGAGTCACTACATAGGTTCATAGGTTCATACTAGGCTATCTGCCCTAGGGCATTTATAAGCCTAGCCAGAGTATGTTTGGCTTTCGCCACCCATTTTAAATTAATTTTGCTATGCCCTTTTTCGAGGTTGTTATACTGTGCCTCTGTCTAACAGTGACACAGAAGTGATACCTGGGGTAAACCTACGATCTCCCATCCACTCATCAAGATTCCTCTTGAAGAGAGTCAATGAGGGACTCTGCCTAACCCGGACTGGCATTTTATTCCAGAGTGAAGGGAGCCTCTGGGTTATGAATCTGTACATGGGGGAGTGGGGTGCAAGAAGTATGTCACAATTTGAAATGTCTCTGGCTGACTGATGGCCCTGACACATTTGTCATACCTCTCAACCTCAGAGCAAGAAATCTGAACAAAGCCATACAAAGAAGTGGGACAAAGGCCCAAAAATAAGAACAATTTTTAAATATTGCTCTTATAAACTTAGAAAGATAATAGAATAGGTCTTGTATTAGTATGAATTTTTTGAATGGTATGAAATCTGAAACTGAAATGCCTGTCATTATTTTCTAACTTCATTCTTTAATGATTTGTCACTAATTTGCCAAAAAAACCCCACAATTTTGCCAAAAAAACAGAATTTTATGAAAAATGGACCAAAAATGTGATGTAAAAATATAAATTAGCCACACATTACAGCTGGGAACCTGTCAAAGAAGAGACACTTTAATATTAGTACTGCTAACTTGAGCAGCTGACAAAATAAAAGAATCTACATGCATTTCTGAAATAAAAGTAATCTATAACTCTGATTATTACAGTTATTTCTTAATTGTAAACCCTCCATGTTTTCTTCCAAAATTGCTATTTTGCAGAGGGATTATTAGGGGGAAGAGCAACATTTTGAACCAAAATCAGGGACAGTTGAAAGGTTTGACTATGGCTAATTCTATAAAGCAATTTATTTGCATATACCTCTCAACCTGTTAATGCAATAAATCAGAACAAGGCCAAATATATTGGGGGAACATATAAACAGTACTAAAACTTGCTCTTGTATAAACTGAGACAGTTGATAGAACAGGTCTTACTTTAGCATGCATTTTTCTGAAGGTTATGAAGTCTGAAACTCAGTGTGTCATTATTTAGTGACTTAATACCTAAATGATTTGGCCAGAAAACCACAAATTTTATGAGGAACAAACCAAAAATAAGAAGCAAAAATCTATTCATTCTTTGAAAATCTGGACAGTTGGGAGGTATAGTTCAGCTGGGGCTGTCTAAGTTTGCCCTTCGCTCTGACAAAATCATGGAGCCTCGCCTGCAGCCATTCCAATGATCCATTACTTGGCTATTTCACTCCATTTACCATAAACACTAATGTGCATACTGATTTACTTCTATGATGATTTGGACTTCATTTGAAAGTTTTATTTTGCATTTTACAGCACAAACACTAAGACATCTGCCAAACAAACTTAGCATTAAAACTTCTCTGCCCTTGAAACTCACATTCATTGAAACAGCATTGAAACCCACATTCAAAGAAAATACACTTTACCAGTGGCAGGTAAAGGTTAATTCTGGGCTGTTTTCAAATCATAGGCCCCTTGCATATGAAGCATACATGTGCTCTTTGATACACCTTCCTATCGTTTTGAACATTTTTCCAGTAAACAATGAAACAAAATGCATGCACCAGTAATGACAAAACTGCCCAGTTCAGAACATTTCCATCATAAGTCTACTCAAACTTCTACAGTCCACCATTATCAGTAAATATGCACAATTCTACAGTCCAACATTATCAGTAAATATGCACAATCTCTGAAGTAAAAAAGTCATCTAAATAATTCCACATTAAATAAATCTGTAACTAATGAAGAGTTTGCTGCTAGCAAACACCTTTATATTTCATGGTTTCATCAAAAAATAAAGCGTCTGATGCACCTGAGGAATAAATTGCCTATATTTATTTTTATTTATTTATTTCCAGTTTGATAAGCAATGTTTAATGTGTCCCTGGTTTCTGGCCTTTTGACCCCCCCAATAAATTTATATTAAAAATGATAAGCTAGTAATATTGCAATAGGAAATGGATGGCAAACTGATAACAGGCTCATAGTTAGTATCTTAACTTTTTCAGTACGGCAGTATTCACCCCTTTTGGGAGTAGAACCAACAACCTTCTGCATCAAAAGCAAACACACAACCTGTTGTGAAATTAACAATGCACGCTGACTTAGCATAAGCAGCACTAAACTTCTCGTCACCTGCAGCTATCAGCTCCTTGTAAAATCTACTCAATACTCAACTGCATCTCAACTTTGCAGCACAAGAAATCTGGAAAAAGACAAATTTATTGGGGAGGGGGTCAAAGGCCAAAAACCAGGGACACATTAAACATTGCTTGTATAATCTTGGAACGTTGCTAGAATAAAATGCTGTGTTACCACCATACATTTTACTACCAATGTCCCTGTGCAAAACAGTCAGAGCAACATACCACTGTGCCAAATTGGCTGCTTTGTGAAAGAGAGGAAGACTGAAACTTAAATAGCTATCATTTAATGAATTCAGTTCTCACCATAGCCATCAACCTCTTAGCACAAAACACCTGGACAAACCCAGTAATGAAGGAATACAGCCCTCAAACATATTCAGTGAATTCAGTTTTTGCCATAGCTGTCAACCTTAGCACAAAAAACTGGACAAAGCCAATAATGGGGTAATAAAGTCCCAAAAATAAGGACAACTTTCAAATATTCATCTTAAAACATTGCTAGAATAAAAGGTTGTGTTACTATGCATTTTCTGAAGAATATAAAGTCTGAAATTCAATGTCAATTTTACTTCTGATGGAACAAAAACAATTTTCAGCAGAGGACCAGGGAGAAATACTGCAGACACATGTCTTTGTAAAATGGCAGGACACCAGAGCAAATCCACACAAACACAGGGATGAGATACAGACTCCACACACAAGGGGCCCCAGCCAAGAATCAAACCAGAAAACCTAGAGCTGCAAGGCAACAATGCTACCACTGCACCCTCAAATAAGCAAGGAATTAAGCATTCAGAAACCTGATGTCTGAAATTCAAATGCCTGTCAGTTTTATTTAACATTTGTTAATCAGGGCAATCTGACTTGGAACAAAAAAACAATTTTCCGCAGAGGCCCAGGAAGAAATAATGCAGACATGTCTTTGTAACATGGGAGGACACAAAAGCAAACCCACACAAACACAGGGAGAAGATGCAGACCCCACACAGAAGGCACCCCAGCTAAGAATCAAACCTGAAAACCTACAGCTGTGAGGCAACAATGCTACCACTGCACCATCAAATATCAAGCATTGCACTATTTAGAAACCACAGATATTATGAGGAACAGATCAGATCACATATGAGGCAAAAATCTGCAATTTTTTTTTTTACAAATGGTGGTGGGTAGGGAATTCAGGTCCTTAACACCTACATACAAGGTACAGGGTTCAAGCCTGAGTATCTCTACCCACCACCATTTGGTCTGTCTAGCCACCAGTATATAGTAACTAGGGCATTTTACACTCACGCACACATTTTTGTGTACGCTCAAACAAAAATTGCTAGTGGACAGAATTGTAGCTCTGCCTTTTTTCTGAACCATTATGTTAGTCATTGCTTTTGTATGCACAAAATTGTATTAAAACGTCTAATACAATCCATATTCACTGTGTACCTTTCCTTTGAATGTAAAATGGTTTAACAATTAAATCTGCAGAAGCCATCTGCTATATTAGGGAAACGTTTGTCTGCAACTAAAAAAACAAACTTTTGTGTAAGAGGTGATGCTTGTGTAACCATAACTTTGCATGATAAAACCTTTTTGACAACCAATTCAACAACCATATCTTTTAAGAAAACTGCACAATACAAATGTAGACCTGCTGTCACAACATTAACACATAAGTTATCCAATGATTCATAGGTGAATGATAGAAAGAAATAAAGATCCCATAAAAGTCTTCATTATTTGACATGCCACCCACTTAAAAATCAATGAAGTGTGCTGCACTATTTCCTTGTGTTGTAAGCAATGATACATAGCTCTGCACGCTTAACAATTTGAGCATTTTTCCTGTGGCTTATAGTGCAATTGAAGTAATTGAGCAATAATTATAAAGTGGAATCATATGTCTATGAGAAGCAGTAGACTGGAGAAAAATCCTAAATGCAAACCCACGAAACAGTTCTCATCTGCCACTGCTACCTAGATGTTTAGGCCTGTAGTAATACCACCTGCTCCGTCCTGATATAACCACTTCCTAAAGTCATCATGAAATAATCTTTGTTTCCACTTTTCCTTGTAGGGCCCTTTGTTTCACTTGTCATCTTACATTAAATGACAACTAATTTATAGAAAGATAAAAGGCTAACACTTTTACATGAATGTTAATGTCAGTGAAAAACTTTAGCTTATATCCTGCTAACTGCTAAGATAATGTATTTCTTGTTGTCTATGTCTACTGTTCATGTTGCCAAAGAAAAAAATGTTGTGGGTACATACGCATATAATCCTTCAGTTCACTTTTGTTTGCAATCATTTAAGCAGCAAATACTGTTTTTTTTTTTATATTTATTTGCAAATGCCTCTTCCCATCTAGGTGAATTCAGTTAGTTTATCAAAAAACAACAAAAAGAAATGTTACAATTCCTGCAGCTTTTTCTCTCTAATACAATGCATCAGGAGGACCTACGCCATATGTACTGTTAATGTTCATGTTTTTTTCTAAACAATAAAGAGCTGCATTTCAGGATAAGGCAATATAAGCTCTCAACTTTTCTATTTTTTCTGAAACTCTCTACTACTCTGTTAAGTAGATTCTCAGGCCATGGCAATATTATTGTTCATATAGTCTTTTATAATTACAATTATTCTGTTTAGTGATCCAGATGTGCCACTTGTGATCTGTGCTAAGAGATTATAAAAGTATACTTTCTTTTACAAATGTTAAGTAGGTCTTGTGTCACTCAGCTGCTTCCATATTCTGCATTTATATTGCCTATTGCTCACATCTTTATCCATTGCATTGTATTTTTTTGGCTTCTTTCTGAGATTCTGACAGCTCTTTTCCATGATTGCTAATTATCCAAAACCAGGTTTGTCACTTAGCCAACTAGTGCGATTGTAAAAAATTCCAGCTCAGAGACATGATAATGTTGCACTGAGGAACACCTCGTTAATGGCCTTTTACTACATCTCAGAACCAAACACTGATCTGTTAGACCTGCGCACACGCACACACACACACACACACACACACACACACACACACACACACACACACACACACACACACACACACACACCAGTCCATTAAAATAGGCTTCCCTACCATAATAAACACACACCAGTCCATTCAAATAGGCTTCCCTAAACAATAAACACACACCAGTCCATTCAGATAGGCTTCTCTACACCATTCAAATAGGCATACATTCATTCACACACTTCCCTACCATTCTAGACTAAACAATAATTAACACACTTACCTGTCCTTGCTGCCCATTCTCTATAACGTTAATCCAAATGCCCGCGCAATAATCCATAGTCCCGCGAGATTCCCACGATCCAAACCCTAATCCACAGTCCCGGCGCTGACTGCTGCTGTTGCAGTCCGCCCATGCGTTTCCTTAGCAGTCTGTGCACTTTAAAAGTGCACAGATGTCTCCTATGTTTCCCTACCTGGATTGCCGGACTGCCACGAGCATGCGCAGTAGACTCGCAGTAGTCTGGACTACTGCGCATGCGCGAAGTCCGCAAATTTTAAAATTTTTTTTTTTGTTGAGGGGGCTGCAGTCCGGCAGCCCGATAGCACGGGCCGCCCCTGCCAAATTATATTTCCCATTATTACAGACCAAGTACTACATTCAAATACTTGCTCACATGTTCCACTTACATTTTTTCTTTCTTCTTTTTTCCACTTTATGTTTCATTTATTTCTCTCTCTCTCTGTCTCTTTCTCTCTCTCTCTCTCTGTGCACTACAGGGATAGAGCTGGTTTGAATAGGTGGCAGCATGGCTTTTTAGGTGATGCTCATGACTAGGTGATGGCCTGTGCACCTATTGGGGTTCCCCACTTGCTAATTGCATGCAGACCAGCTGTGTAGTTCTTCCAATAGGCAATGTCATGGCAACACACTCCTATAAATGAGTATTCCATGTGGATGATGGCCCTTTCCCTTACTTTTGAGGAATGCCAAAACATCTATTTAAATGGTAACAGTTTTTTGTAGGATTGTTCTGATGAAGCCCATAATGTAGCGGGTGAAAGCGCTTAACTGTTGGATTTTATTACATGAAATCATCATTTTTTTATTTTAGAATGGTCAACTGTGGTTTATATCAGTGGAGATTCTTGTAGTTATCACTACAGTGAATTACGGCTTTACAAAGGGTTTATTGGCATCTCAAGACACTGTGGCATTGGCGTTCTTCACCACACATTGTTAGTTCAGTAGTTTTATTTT
>NC_056738.1:297233718-297236218 GCF_019279795.1 Protopterus annectens | reverse complement strand
ACTATGTTTTTTGGACATGTTATTGAGGACTGCTGTCATGTAGTAATGGCATATCTTTCAGTTTCAGATGTGTATCTTTCAAAACATTCTTCCTAATGCATAACCTGTTGGCTATCTACTTTATGTCTGTCCTCTGTACAGATGTGCAGCTATCAGGTATTGCTAAATCCATACCACTATGTTGGTACCCTCATTGTATTGTGCTGTGGGCCTGGACACTGCTGCTAGTTCTGACGTATGAGAGATTCCTTAATGTGGGTCTTGCCCCATTTCCTTACCTGTGTGAGGGACATTACAGAGGTGGTGGCCTAAAGATTCACATACAGTGGGTGGCAATACGTCACAGGACAGGACATGTGGCGACAGCCAACAAACATGGGGGACATATCCCCAGATGTCTGAACAGATTCTATGTCATCAGTGCTGTTATACACATGGTGGATTGATAGATTGACAGGGTTTGCATGGACATGCATTTAGTGTGTGATGTCACGACTCATAGTGATATGTCTCTGACATACCTGTTCACTGGTACGCTGTCCACAGACTGGCCACATGTCTGCCTGTTATGTTTTGTGTGCTCACCAGACAGTTGGTGTCCTTGGTAAATCAGTTGTGGACCCTGGAGAATGCAGTCAGTAAATACTCACATCTACTGGTATTACCGATGTCGTATTCCTCATACAGAGTGTTACAACAAACACAATGACATCTACAACTGTCTCAGTGTATGACAGCAGTATGTCCAATCTACCCCTGTGTTTGAGCATTTGTTCCCACCTAGTGATATAGGGGTTGATACTGAGCTTAGTGAGTGGGAAATGTTATCAAAGGCTTTGGCCAGATCAATGTAGGCTGTATGTGTCACCTTGACTTCATCCACAGCTCAGGTGACTGATGGCAAGAAGTTGACCAGGTTGAATGTACAGGTATGACCTATCCTTCACAAAGGTAAACTGTGTGGGATCCTGAGTCTGCAGATTCCCATATCCCTGTTTATTAGGTGCATGATGATGCATTCCATAGCTTTGCATAACAGACTTGTCAGGCAGTTGGGGAAGTATTTCCCAGGGTCTGTAGTTACACCTTGTTTTTGGAGAGGGGTGACTGTAGCAGTGCACAATTCAGTAGGGACAAAGCCTGAGGTGAGGCTGTGCTTGAAGGTGATTAATTTGTGTTCAGATATAACAAGGGAGGGGTTGACTATTGGTGTAGAGCAACAGTCGCCCATGTTAGGAAGGACCAGGATGATGTGATAGCCATGTGCATTGGTACATGATTAGCTTTCCCACTTAATGTTGGGGTAGTTGAAGTCAACCAGTATGATAGTGTTAGATTGGACACTAATATTCTCCAGGGTGTGTATGGACATGGATTGTGAGTCTTGGGACATGTATGGGGACCTATAGCAGGATAAGATCTGAACCACTGTCTTACCCAATGTCAGCTATGCCTGCAGGATCTGTAATGCATAATGTTGGTCTACCACTATGAAGGTGTGTGCATCCTTTATGAATATGAAAATACCACCACCTCTGGAGCTTCATTCCACGTTCTGCAGCCAAACATTGCGGAATTAATTATAGGCTGGCACAGCAGGGGTGCTTCCTGCTGCCCTTAACCAGGTCTCTGTTACAGAACAAATGTCATTGTTCCCCATTTTAAGGAATATTTCCAGTGAGTGAATTTCCAGATCTAAAATTCCAGTGTGCAGCAGCATGACCCTCTGATTGCATGTCTTTGTAGCTGTCAAATATGTCTGTATATTTCTCTATACATTTATTTATATATGGATATATATATATATATATATATATATATATATATTTTATATATATATATATATATATATATATATATATGCACACACACACACACACACACACACACACACACACACACACACACACACACACACACACACACATATATATGTATGTATGCATGTATTTGTTAACCTTTCTATATATATGTATGTATGCATATATGTTGATATGAATGTGGATGTATCTCTCTCTCTCTCTATATATGTACATATATAAATATATATATATATATATATATATATATATATATATATATATATATATATATATATATATATATATATATATATATATATATATATATATATATATATATATATATATATATATATATATATATATATATATATTTATTTATTTATAGAGAGAGAGAGAGAGAGAGAGAGATATGTCCACATATATGCATCTCTATACATATATACAAGGGCAATAATTACAAGAGGTCCCAAATTTTGGCCCATTCACCTCTATTTACACAGCCTTTGGTCAGATTTGTTGCAGTAAGAGGTTCAGAGTGTTGATCCAGACACAATGTGTCTGAAATTCTCCAAGTGCAACTAACACTAGGTAAGACTGCAATCCAAATTGTAGCTTGCTACAGATCCCCCACCATACCCCAAGATTCTCACTACACCTTTCTAAACATACTGGAAAATATTAAGATAGAACCAAAC
>NC_056738.1:297196218-297228718 GCF_019279795.1 Protopterus annectens | reverse complement strand
CAACCAGTCCAGGATTTAGAACTTTATTGCCAGGCAGTTACAGCTTTATTTAAATATGACCTATATAGAACTATTACTGTCATATTGTCAGGTTTATTCAGTACAAACCATACACATTTTATACTGCCAGGTGACATTCTACTCCTTTATATTTATTTGGTATGACTACTACAAGCAGGATTGTTACTCACCAGCCTCGCAATGCAGCCTTTGTAACCTACTGGCATGGGCTTCCTGGTTCGCAGCCCGCTCAGCTGGAGCTGTAATGAAAACAGAGAAACATTTAGGCATACCTATCCATCACATACACAGGCTGGACTTTGGTAAACAGTTATTGCTATGAATTCATACACGTTGCTGGGACATCACCCCTCTGTCTTGTTTCTTTGACCCACTGTTCCAAAAGCTCCCTCTTCCTCCATTTCAACTCGGCATAGTGGTGCCAGACCTGCTCATCAGTCTGAGGGATACCAGTGGCACTGATGAGATCACAGGCAAGACTTTCCCAGGCTTCCACTTTATATTGGGAGCCCTGGTACTGGTCCTGCAGCAGTCTCACATCATGGTTTTTTACCAAGAGTCCTACCATGACCTTGGACTCCTGTATGTTCCAGCACTGTGCCCAAAAGTGCATGCTCTCTCTAACACCTGCCATACTTCCTACAGTGGGGAGCTACAGCCAGTTATGATCTGTATTCCTACCTGCAGGTTTAAATACACTCAATTTCCCACTCTTTGCTGTGATTGGACAGTTTTGAATTAGGGTTGCCACCCCTCCGTTTTTTTGCCAGACTATCCGGAAATCAAACTGATTCCCCGGTAGTCCAGAAAACACTGTACAAATTCCGGTATTCTGTTTCAAAAAGGAAACAGACTATCGGAGTTTGTAAATCGGCTGATTTACTATGCTTTTTTTTACAGAAAAGCATAGTAAATCAGCCGAAAGCAGGCAGCGGGAATGAAAAAAGAGGGTGTTCCTCACCGAGTTATGTCATCGTTACATCACAAAATGTGTGGGAAGTGGGGAGGGGTGGGATGGGTGGGGTTGCTGATGATGTGAGGGGTGTGGCTTTACTCCGGTTTTAACCACAATGAAAGGTGGAGACCCTATTTTGAATATGCGGAGCTAAACTAAGCTATGGGCAAACCTGCTTAGCTAAGGTTGGCAGTGTTTAAAAGGCAGGTTCAGCACTGCTTACCAGTTGGTGAATCAACTTAGCTGGGCTACTCATTACTTAGCATTCATATGTACACAATGCTTACGCCTGGTCAGCATAGTTGTGCGGTGCTTAGGATTGCTTATGTTTTATTTTATTGGACTACCACCTGTATGAGATTGATTCATCATTCATTACATAATATACATTTTTTTACCTACCCTGACATCCCCCAATGTGCTGTAATTAGATTTATTCTTGTGTGACTATACTGTATGGGCCACTTGTGTTTATATGGGGGTTTCACTACATTATTACACTGACACCTCACATCTGGGCCTGATGCACTACTCTGGTTGAAAAATATAAATTACTTCCTACATAAATATATAAATAAATTAAAATTGTAATGTTTACACATACAAAATGGAAATGGCGTTAATGAGGCTCAAACCATGAATCACTACATGCAAGGCATACACTCTAACCACTACATTATTGCATTTAAACTTATGTTGGATGTCTATTTAACTTATTGTGCCGTTTCAGCAGGGCTAAGCATATGTAAGCAATGGGCACACCCCTGCAGCTATGCTTAAACTTTATTGCACATGTGAAAAAAAATTATTTGTTGCGTTTTTTACTTCATACCCATCAGAATATCCATGCTAATGCTAAACCTGTTATTCTGCCAACTTTCTGGGTTTGTAGGGACAATTGTCCCTTATGGTTGTGTCCAGATTTCTTACTTTGATGGGTTGGGAGGAGTGCTTTGTATACTTCATACCCTGCTGAAAATTCATGCTAATGCTAAACCTGTTATTTTATCAACTTTCTGGACTTGTAGAGACAATTGTCCCTTATGGGTTTGTCCAGATTTCTAACTCTGATGGGGTGGTAGGTGTGCATTTTATACTTCATACCCTGCCGAAAATTCATACTAATGCTAAACCTGCTATTCTATCAACTTTCTGGGTTTGTAAGGGACAATTTTCCCATAAGGCTTTGTCCAGATTTCTTACCCTGACAGGCTGGGAGGTGTTATGAGTGATCTCGCTCTATTTAAATTGCCGTACGGCAATTCTGGTGTGCAGGGGGTATGTGTATCGTGAGGGCACTCAGACACCCCACCTGCATTCATACACCGAACAGTGTCTGTATTACAGCATGGCAGCAAGCCTTCATGAATATGCATGGCACACTGCCGTGCTGCACAGGAACAGTCCCTTCCGTGCAGGAATAAGCTATTCCTGCACAGAAGTTTGCTGAATCTTGGGGTATAGTACGAAATCCATTATTTGTAACAATGTATTAAAACAGAGCATGTTCCTTTTAGTTTAAGGATTTATAAATTCTGGAACAGTGTGGAACCAGGGGATAAGTTATATGGGGACTTGCTCAAATTATTTCACAACACAGGGGTAACTATGATGAAACGTTTGGTAGAAGACTACCAAAAGAAAATTAAATCACTGGTAGAGAATATTTGTGAGCTTAATGACTCTGTTATAAGCAATGTTTATTTTTCACAATTCAATACTTTATATTATGGCATGAGTTCTTTAAATGGTTTATTCATTTCTTTTTTTTTGTACTTTATAATCTGGGGATCTCATAGATTGTTCTTCTTGCTCTGTAGCCTTCTGACAAGACTGCTCAAGCGAAGATCCAGGTTCCTTGAAATAGCTGGAGAACCAGATGAAAGTCTGCCAAGGGACTACTAATTGTCTTTATCTGCATAAGATTATCCAAACTACTTCTAGAAACATCTAGTGGGGAATCTTCTGAGAAACATTTGATTTCTACCACTAAGGTCCTTGTTTTTACTGACAGTATTCATATGAGGGATTAAAAAAGGCCTTCCTCTCTACCTTCATTGAATAAATTGACATTGAATTCTGAGCGAAGTTATAGGTTGTGCAAATGCATCTGTCCAGGAAAAGAGTAAAGGAAGTTAGTGGGGGAAAATGAAAAAAATCTCTGTATACATAAATAAGGAGAAAAATATAAAGCAATGCAGATATGCAACAGGAAATAATGAATGCTAGCTCTTAAGGTCTGCAAAGATTTGAAAAACAATTACCTGATACTGAAACTGTAAAAGAAACACCATAAGTAAGAAGAATGGCTGAAATAAATAGACTGTAGTAATCAACTTAATGCAGGGGCAAGATAGAAAACATTAGTGCAAAAGTGATCCTCTATGGATTGGGAGGAATGAAGAAATGATACAGTATAAGCAGACATGGAGGAAGTATAACCCTGCTGCACTCAATGGAGGTTGAAATTGCCAGGCAAACAGAGGGATTATGTATAGAACCCCCCCCCCCCCAATAAGGAGGGAAAAATGAGAACAGAACAATGCAATGTATCCTTAGAATAACAAATAAAGGAAAGGTAATTCATTTAAGGGAATTTCCTAAGTCAGATATAAACTGTGACACCTTGACTGAAGTTACATAAAAGAAAAAGAATAATTTTTAACACTTTGAGATTTCTTGAGTTCAGGATTGCAGACATGGACAATGTGGGACAGCTTCTCAGAAAACTTTAATAAGTATTAAAGCAAAGTGGATGAACAGATGAACACAGGAGATGCATCCAGCCATGACAGAAGCAGCAAAGACACAAGTGGAACTAATATAAAGCTTTAAAACAAGAATGATACCCTGGATCACAAAGGGAAATGTGCTGAAAGGTGTAAAGAAGTACACTGGCTAGGAAAATTAGGGCAAAACAGAAGGCTACAGGCACAAAGGATTATAAAAAGTAGAAGGAAATGGAGAGGGAAACAAGAAAAACGGAATAAATGGCAAGATGCCCATCTACCAAAAATGAGGTCAGACATTCTAAAGAAATGCAAACAAGAGTGACCCTAAATCTAAGTAAATGTGTATTGGAAATGGGCAGCAGAAAAAGATAATGAAAAAATAATGGCTAAATGAATATGTTCGAAATATCAAAAATGAAAAGGAAGGGTAGTTTTCCCAAAAAAAAAAATACTGGAAAAACTAAAAAAAGGGCATATACAAATGAGTAAAATATGACTCTTTAAAAGACATTTCACTAAATCTGTTTCAGTGAGCTGTGGTTGGCTCCACATTTTCAAACTATAAGGGAGCTGTTCAGTGGTATTTTGTACTCTCCAAAAAATACAGCCCGTTTGAGGTCATAGCACCTCAGAGTATGAAATGTTTAGGCAGCATTTTTTTTTAAAATAGGATCAATATTATCAATCAGCATTCTACTGAATAATATCTAATCATATTCAGATGATCCAGCAGAACTTATGAATATCATGGTTTCCTGTGGAAGGCTTTTCTCTCCACTCTATCTGTGCAAGGGGAAACACTGCTCCCTATAGTTAATTATAACTAACACTATGCATGCAAAAACCTCAGAGAAATGTATAACTGTCGATGTTTAAATATTCTATTTGATTAGCTGTTCTCAGTAACATGGACTTGTTGAAATTCTGTCGATTTAAAGATTGAATATTATGTTATCATTTCTGGAAAATTCATGGACCATTTGAAATGTCAGGAATACCAAAATGTTCAAATGAAAGTATTGAATATCCAGACCTATATATAGTAAGTCTGAGATTAACATTTCTCAGAAGATTCCCTTTCCTTTGAGGCATGACAATCTCGGAGAAGATGTGTTTAAGTCTGAGGTGTGGAGGACTGTTTAAAATCCGTTCTTCTCCTGTAAATAAATATATATTTGTCATATGGAACTTGAGATTCCTCAGAGCTGTTAAATTCAGTAAAACATATTCAACTAGTTATGTTTTACCACTGAAGCACAATGACAAAATAGAGAAGCAGAAGACCATAGGACCTACTAGGTATCATCCTAGTATTCTTATAGAGTAATTATAATACCATTAAATATACAATAATCCAAATCCACAGCCACAGAAAATATCCAAGACTTTATTGACAAGTTGAGCACTTTCTTCCCACAATTGAGACATCTTCAGAACATTTGCCATATACACACATCTCTCGTAAATATTCATTAAAACCATCCCACATATCCAATTATGTAATCACATAATAAATAAATACTTAAAGTCAACCACATCTTAAAACATGTTCAGATACTAAGAACATTATAAATAATTAATCATGTTTTAAGAGAAAAGAAATGGCATAAATGGCTCACTTAAATTCATGTATGCTACAAAATGCATGTGTTGTAAAAATAATAATAAATGTATAATATATCTATATCTATCTATCTATCTATCTATATATATATATATATATATATATATGTGTGTGTGTGTGTGTGTGTGTGTGTGTGTGTGTGTGTGTGTGTGTGTGTTTTGTTATTATTAAAAATCTTATACATATCTTATAATCAACAGTTCTGTAAAAATCATCCGATAAAAAGCACAATCCTAAAACCAATTATTAAAATATGAAGGAATGACATTTTGTTAAAAAGCACTGTGAATATCTTAACCTAAAATATGTTTCAGCTTTAATAAACACATTATATTAATAGTCTCATTAATCCCTGGAAACTGGGTCGCATTAAGTCTTAATTGCCACCTCAGTTCACACAAATCCAAATGTGCATCCAAAATTGCCCCTTGACAATCCTTACAAATTTGTTGAAGCACTAAAAACGTAAAGGTATGATCATTAAATTCTTGTACATGTCTACATAAAGCATTTGTAACTTTCTGATTTCTTATATCCAATAGATGTTCCCTCATCCTATCCTTGAATTTCCTACAGATCTTCCCCACATAGAATGATGAACACATTTGGCACTTGGGCAAATACACCACTTTCATGCTATTACAATTGAAATGGTCAGTAATATGTAATGCCCTGTTGTTTAATATAAATCTATCCTTGGTTTCCAATAGACTCTTACAACAAATGCCCATTCCACATTTAAATTTTCCATTTATTCTAAAAGGGACCAAACCAACTTTTATCTCCTTTTTATTGTTATTGTTGGATTCCAAAATGTTCTTAAATGGCCTATCTTTCCAAAAAACTATCATAGTTTTTTTTCCAGTTTTACCAATAAGACTGTCATCACAGGCCAAAATACCCCAATTCCATCTAATAATTTCCACTATTTCCTCACCATCCAAATTAAATGTGGTAATAAAACTAAGGGGTCCATTAACGTTCTTTACCCAGTCCAACAGGAATTCACCAGGACCACCCATTCCACCTCCTTTCAAAATAGGTTTATATACCCCATTATACCTTTTTGTTGTCACTTCCCTAGCAATCCTTTGCACCATACTAGTGGGGTAGCCTCTCCTCTCAAAAAGTTGGGCAATAAACTCCACTTCAGCTTCAAATATTTCATCTTCACTTACCATGTGGGTGGCCTTCACCATTTGCCCCTTTACTATAGACTTTTTTTGGTAAAAGGGGTGCCAACTCGAATAATCCAAATAAGCATTCATAAAGGTTGGTTTGTGATATATTTCCGAAGTCAGCTTTTTATCTGCAAAATCAACACTTAAATTCACATCCAGATATGTAATACTCTCACTGCTATAAGTGTATGTGAATCTCAAAAATTGAGTTGTTCCATTGATATACTCAAAAAACTAATTCATACATTCCAATGGTCCCTCTCAAATCAAAAATATATCATCCAAAAAACAAGAAAAAGTCTTAATAAACTCAGCAAAGAGACCCTTAAAAACATATCCCTGCCTGTGATGACTGCCTTATTGGTAAAACTGGAAAAAAATCTATGGTGTTTTTTTTAGGAAAGATAGGTCATTTAAGAACATTTTGGAATCCAACAGTAACAATAAAAAGGAGATAAAATTTGGCTTGGTCCCTTTTAGAATAAATGGAAATTTTAAATGTGGAATGAGCATTTGTTGTAAGAGTCTATTGGAAACCAAGGATAAATTTATATTAAACAACAGGGCATTACATATTACTGGCCATTTCAATTGTAATAGCATGAATGTGGTATATTTGGCCAAGTGCCAAATGTGTTCAGCATTCTATGTGGAGAAGACCTGTAGGAAATTCAAGGATAGGATGAGGGAACATTTATTGGATATAAGAAATCGGAAAGTTACAAATGCTTTGCGTAGACATGTACAAGAATTTAATGATCATACCCTTAAGTATTTAGTGCTTCAACAATTTGTTAAGGATTGTCAAGGGGCAATTTTGGATGTACATTTGGATTTGTGTGAACTGAGGTGGCAATTAAGACTTAATGCCACCCAGTTTCCAGGAATCAATGAGACTATTAATATAATGTGTTTATTAAAGCTGAAACATATTTTAGTTTAAGATATTCACAGTACTTTTTAACAAAATGTCATTCAATGTTATGGAAAATTCCTTCGTATTTTAATAATTGGTTTTAGGCTTGTGCTTTTTTTCGTATGTTTTTTACAGAACTGTTGATTATAAGATATGTATATATGCGGTGGTGGTGCTGCGGTAACGTTGTTGCCTCACAGTAAGATGCTGTCCGGTTCGATTCTCAGCTAGAGCGTCTTCTGTGTGGAGACATGCGTGAATGGGTGTACCTTCATTGAAGATTGGGCATCAGAGCTGGTAACTCGGCATGTAAAAATCAACTACCAATCATTAGCAGACCAGAGTTCCACTGTGGCGGCCCCTAACCGGGAAAAGCCGAAAGACACAAACAAATATATATATATATATATATATATATATATATATATTATACATTTATTATTATTTTTACAACACATGCATTTTGTAGCATACATGAATTTAAGTGAGCCATTTATGCTGTTTCTTTTCTCTTAAAACATGATTAATTATTTATAATGTTCTTAGTATTTGAACATGTTTTAAGATGTGATTGACTTTAAGTATTTATTTATTATGTGATTACATAATTGGATGGGTGGGGTGGTTTTAATGGATATTTAAGAGAGATGTGTGCATATGGAAAATGTTCTGAAGATGTCTCAATTGTGGGAAGAAAGTGCTCAACTTGTCAATAAAGTCTTGGATATTTTCTGTGGCTGTGGAATTGGATTTTTGTATCTTTGGTCTGTTTGCTGTTCTTGGTTATCATAATACCATTAAACCATTCAAACAATCATTGGATGAAGCTAATATTATTTATGACTTGAAGACAATTGATGAAATGTCCCACCATAGGTGTAGAAAAAGGCAAAGGTTGGAAATTATTGACCTGTTAAGCTTTATTTAATTTTTGAGGAAAATGTAGACTTGATCTTGAAAGAAAGGAGTTAAGAAAATCCTAGTTCTGTCAGCACAGGACTCAAGGCAACATGGATTTCTCAAATTAAGACCTTGACAAACAGACCAAATGCAATGTTTTGAGTAGTTAACCAGGCATTATTATTTTATATTTATTTATTTTACATTTGTTGACCGGGATTGTCCGACTGAGCTGAGGAGCCCTTTTTCAGTGGAGGCCTGGGCAGAAAAGCTCCAACATATTATACAATTTTCATTGTAAATTAGCATTAAACTGCAATGGTACAGGTTTATTACAAGGCATTAAGTAGCAATACAATGTTATACATTATCAATAATCAGGAGTATAGCATAACTATTTACAAGATGTATAAAAAGAAATATGTCATTAAGATGAATATAGTTTTTGGGGTAAGTGGTTACAAAAACCCAGTTTTATCATAATGTAGTTGCATGAAGGCAAGACAATTACAATAGAATGTTACTCTCAAGTGATTTGCTTAATAGATTTTAGAAGACAGTAGAAAGAGTAGTCAAGGAAGATTAGAGAGAGCCAGTGAGAAGACTGAGTTATGGGCATAAGGTAGATTAAGGTATGGGAAGTAGGGATGATTAAGGAGAAAGATTGCAGTGGCAGGAGCAGTGACTTTTAATGTGCTCTTTGGTGGCTGTCTTAAATTGTTTAGGATGTGTAAGGGTCCTGATTTCTAGTGAGAGCCTATTCCGGGCAATATTGGGGTGATAGCTGTGCATGTTGTGTCCAAATTTAGACTTGGGTTTGTATATTTGCAGTAGGTCTTGATTAGAGCTTCGGAGAGGTCTGGAGGGAGAATAATGGGAGATGAGAGGGGATAGTGCTGGGCAGTAAGAAGGCTGGTATAGGATAGAATGGAGGATCCTGGGCTGAGAGAGAAGAAGTTGGTGAGGTAATTCAATCCAGTTTAGGTGTTTTACAGACAGTGATGGGATTTGTAGGTTTGTTGGGCAGCAAATCTAGCTACCTTGTTGCAGGTAGATTCGAGTTCGGTCAAGAGTGCTGAGTTAAGATTTGAGAGAATTTGAAAATTGTACATTAGACTGGGTATAAGGTAGGTAAGAGAGAGAGTAATCTTGGCTTCAGAGGTAAGGAATTTCTTCTTACGTTAAAGGAGCCCTAGTTTTGTATGAGTCTTTTTGATACAGTTATTAACATGCAAGTCAAATTTAAGTTGATTGTCGATGGTTACGCCTAAGAGCTTAGTACTGGATTCTACCTGAATGGGAGTGTTATTAAGGGACTGTATGGAGAATATTGTTTAGGTAGGAAGAGTAACAGATTTGTTTTTTTAGGGTTACGGATGAGCTGGTTGTTGGAGAGCCATATTTCAACTAAGTTAAAAGATGCCTGAGTAGCTGAGAAGAACTTAGAGGGAGAGTTGGCTGTGGTGATGACTGTAGAGTCATCTGCGTATTGCACTAAAGATGACTGAGGACAGGAGGTATAGAGCTGATTAGAAAAGATATTAAAAAGTAAAGGCTCTAGGACAGACCATTGAGGTACACCCATTTTGACAGGGAGAGGAGGGGAGAGTGCCGTGTGCCATCTCACTGATTGAGATCTATCAGTGAGGTAGCTGGAGAACCAAGCAACAGTATCAGAGGAGAAGTTGAGGTTATGCAGTTTGTTCAGCAGAAGAGAGTGTGAGACAGTGTCAAAAGCTTTTGAGAGGTCCGAGAATATGCAAGAAATAAGTGTATGGCCCTCCATGGCTATAGAGACAGTGTTGAGGAAGGATAATAGAGCTGTAGTGGTGCTATGTTTGGGTCTGAAGCTGTGTTGAGTGGGTGTAAGCAGATTTTCCTGTATTAGATACCTTGTTTCTGAATACATTTTTCTAGTACTTTAGCGATATGGGAGAGGATAGTGATAGGTCTAAAGATGGAGATATCAGAGGAGTTACCTCCTTTGTGTATAGGTAGAGTGTAGCATTGTTTCCAGATGGAATGGACTTTAGATTCAGAGACAGAGCAATTAATTGGGATGGATACAGGGAGAGCAAGAGAGTCAGTTGCTAGTAGAAGAAAAGTGTAAGGAATATTGTCAGCTGGTGCTGAGCATGGTTTTAATTTAGAGAGTAGAGTTTTGATGTAGCTAGTAGCCACAGGTTTGAGGGGGAAGGTATTTGAGGAGATAGTATTAGGAGTAGGTTCAGAAAAGTTGGAGATGTTAGTAGTAGAGGAGTTTGGGTTAGGGTTCAGTAGCTTAGATATTGAATTGATAAAATAGATATTGAAGATAGTGGCAGTTTCTTCAGATGTCTTGTCTGGGCATGGATTGGGGAAGCTAAGATTAATGGGATGTAATATTTGGTTAATGGAGTTCCAGAATTTTTTAGGATTAGATTTTAGGGCTGTGGGAGGTTTGTTATAGAAGTCCTTTTTATCTTTGTTTATGTGTTTTTTGTCAGATTTCTGAGTTCTTTATATTTTTTGCAAGTCTGCAGGGAGCTTAGTTTGTGACCATTTTTTTTCCATAGTTTGTCTCTAGTTATCATAAGGGTACAAGTGGCTTTTGAAAGCCACGGAGATATGGTGGACTTAATTCGGATGTGGCAAGGGGGAGTAAGTGAGTCTAAGATGCTAAGGAAGGTGGAGTTGAAAGCTAGGACTGCTTCTTCTAGTGGGAGTTAGGTAAGGAATTTTCAGCTGACTTTAGAGAAGAGGACATTAAAGGTTTCTGGATGTAAGTTAGACAGTTTGTGACAAGTGGTAATGGAGCAGTATAAAATGTAAGAATGAGAAGGAGAAGTAGTGGAGGCAAGAGGAAAATAGAGAGTTCTTTAGTTTAGTCAGAGATAATGGATGTGGTATACAACAAGGTTTATAGCACTATTACAATAAAATGATAGCAAACAAATTAAAGAGATCTTGTGTTGACTTTTGATAGTAGAATTGAAAATCCGTCAACAGAAAATGAGAGGGAAAAAGTTACAGCAAATGTAATTCAAACAGATCTATTGGTAATCAGTGAAGTGATACAAGAGTTAGTAAAGGAGCTGATACTTTTTGGTCTTTATAAATGACCATTCAGGACTTAGAAGGAAAAAAAAAATAGCTTTGTGCTTTGAACATACAATTTTACAATGAGCCTGAAACTAAATATGGTATAGCTGGATAATGGGACGTCAGGCAAAATTAAGGAATGTTATAAGAATGATAACTTAAATACTCTGCAAAATAATTTTAAATGCTGACCTTTTAAAAGCATAAATCTAGATAATTGTTATATAATAGTGAAATGAGCCTGAAGCCATTTTTGGGTTTGTTTTTAGTTCCAGATCTCCAGTGACCATTCAGACCACCCCCCAGCTTATACAATCAGCCCATTTTTCTTTAACCACAGAGATGTAAACCTTAACATGCAGTGATTCCTCTCTGCATGAGGGAAGAATTTGTGTGTGTACGTGTGCGTGTGTGCGTGTGTGTGTGTGTGTGTGTGTGTGTGTGTGTGTGTGTGTGTGTGTGTGTGTGTGTGTGTGTGTGTGTGTGTGTGTGTGTGTGTGTGCGTGTGTGTGTGTGTGTGTGTGTGTGTGTGTGTTGGGGGGTCTAATGTCATCATACTTTTCCAACAATTGTGTGTATGTATTTTTATTGATTTATTTATTTAATTATTTTGCTTTGGACCTTCCATTTCTCCTGAATATCCCTGTTGTATTGCCAAGGTGTTGGCTTACAATGAGAGGACTCTCCCACATTTATAATAGGTGTCTCCTCAAGATCCTTGTTCTACAGAAAGTAAAACAGTTCTGCCATTTCACTGATATCCCACATTGATTCTTAATGGAGTTTGTGCACCAAGCATGGGCCCTTTAATCCTGCTCAACAGTGAAGTGGGATCCACCTCATTTTCCTTCCATCTCTCAGGCCACCTCACACAATATACAGGTCATTAATCAAACCAAGGTCTGGGATTTATCACTTTATGTCATGGAGCTGGCTATGAAATTAATGGCAAGTAGAAAAAAGAAGAAATGAACCACTGGACTGGCATTTCTAATTAACCAAAGATAAGTAACCAAGCAGTACCAACAGCTGGTACAGTGCTAACATGTATAGGAAGAAGTATTACCCTGAAAAAAAATAGATTTGTGTTTTGTTTTGGGTACTGTATGTAGTTGTAGAAACCCCAATAGTATAATGATGTGGAAAAGAAACACCTCAGTGGAGTGTATCTAAAACAGTGTATAGTCTGTATAAGACATTCTATAATAAAAGAACGCAGAATGTTGATACATACATTCAAAAAAAAAGAAGCTAGAAGTTGGCCGTGTGAAAATGATCAAATACATGAAGAAAATATGTAAAGTTGAAGTGCATTTGTTTTCAAAAGAGATATTTAAGAAAAATATACCAAAGACTGAAGATATATAAAGGATAGCCCAGAGGAAATGTAAGAAATAATTATTTTGTGAAAGGATGGAAGTTAATTGCATTAATTTTTATTAAGAAGCAGTAAAGTAAAAAGAACAATTGTGAGTTAATTCAAGAATAAATAAGACAGACATAGAGTTATCCATCTATGGACTGGGCTGGAGTGAAATAAAGATCTACCTTCCATCTTATCTAAAAATAAAGGAAAGACTACAATAGTCAGGTCTTCTTTTTCAGCCATTAAAGCCTACATTTCTGTATTTACTTAATTTTGTAGATACTTTCAGCTAGTGTCTTTCTGGAATGGAGCAAGACATTTAACACTTGCCTGATGATGAATGAGGAAGCTATTAAGCCATCATGTAGTGGTCTAACCTTACTATTATTTGTTAGTTGTCTGTAGATGCAGGGCAGTCTTCCAGGAGTAGATTGTGTGAATACAGTCAAAGTACATGTATATGTTGTATTCCAGCTGTGGTGAAGACTGCTGAGATATTGCAAATCTGTCTCCAGGAGTAATACATTGCTTCTTGTATCTCATGAGAATTAAAAAAAAAATACATATATATATATATATATATATATATATATATATATATATATATATATATACATATATATATATATATATATATATATATATATATATATATATATATATATATATATATATATATATATAAATACCTACAACTCTTTGTATGTAAAACAGCTCTACAGAAGGACCTCTGAGAAACTGAGGAATTATGTTATTCATGCAATTTATGCAAATAAGTATCTCTTTAGGAAACATTACTATAACACACTTGTCTCACTAGGAATGCCTACTGAGCCGGATCCTGTATTTCTGTAAGAAATAAACATGAATTACAATAGACTATTTAAAATTGCTCTGCCCCAAAAGAAGAAGAAACTAAACACCCTTCAACATGCCATTTTGTTAAACAATCAAGAGATGACTAACAGCACTACGGGTTAAGAGTCCTTAAAATCTCTCTCTCATTAATTTTTCTTACCACACACTAACTCCCAGTGAACTATTAGTACTTTTGAATGGTCTTACATTTTACCCCACTAAAGCAGTTGAGAGATTGCAGTTTTGTGGACAACCTTAGGAATATTTTCACAGGCTGAGATGTAGGGAATTCTTTCTTGATAAAGAAACGCAGAGGAAAACAAATAATGTGCATCTGGAAACGGGTACAAAAAATCTTCCAGTTTACTCATCTAAGTGGATGAAATGCAAAGCTGGATAGCTATGTTGATTGTTTTAGATGGAGTTTGAATCCTCAAATCCTGAATGTACAAAGACAGACCCATTTCAACCTTTCTCCATCAGAAAGAATGCCAATACAGTCTTTGAAATCCAACCACAACATTATGAAAAAGGCAGACAAAGGTTCTGCAATGGGTACCCATAACCATGTTGACTATATTGTGGAAGGTAATAGCATTCTGATCACAGTTACTACAGATAGTTGACAGACTATCCAACTCAACAGTACACAAAAGAAATAAAGAACCTTATTAAATTGTTCCCAGATTCCATCCAAGGCAAACTAAATGACCTCATTCCAAATCAACCTAGGCCAGGAGTTTCATACATACTACCAAAAGTCTATAAGCTTGGATATCCAAGAAGACAAATAGTATCAGGGAAAGAAACCCCTGACAGAACAGATTTCTGGGTTTGCGGAAAAAAATTCAGAATCCACTAGTCAGTGAGAGGATGCATGTAGCTATCCCTCCTGGCAATAAAATAATCTTCTTATATGATTGTATTAATCTGGCCAGTAACATCTTGGTAGATGCAATGAAATAATCTGTCCATTTTAATCAGAATCGACTTAATACCTAGATTTTGATGTAGTAAAGTGGCTTGGTGTCATAGTGTTGATCCATGTAAATGCCTTGGGCATGCAGAAGATCATTTATTTTCTGATTTACTCTCTTGCAACAACCTAATCATGGTGACTTGGCATGCTCAAAGTCACACAGTAGGCAAGGGAGGGGCATGCTCAAAGTCACCTGAACCTTGTCAGCTGGTGCTGAGCATGGTTTTAATTTACCGAGTAGAGTTTTGATGTAGCTAGTAGCCACAGGTTTGAGGGGGAAGGTATTTGAGGAGATAGTATTAGGAGTAGGTTCAGAAAAGTTGGAGATGTTAGTAGTAGAGGAGTTTGGGTTAGGGTTCAGTAGCTTAGATATTGAATTGATAAAATAGATATTGAAGATAGTGGCAGTTTCTTCAGATGTCTTGTCTGGGCATGGATTGGGGAAGCTAAGATTAATGGGATGTAATATTTGGTTAATAGAGTTCCAGAATTTTTTAGGATTAGATTTTAGGGCTGTGGGAGTTTTGTTATAGAAGTCCTTTGTATCTTTGTTTATGTGGATTTTTTGTCAGATTTCTGAGTTCTTTATATTTTTGCAAGTCTGCAGGGAGCTTAGTTTGTGACCATTTTTTTTCCATAGTTTGTCTCTAGTTATCATAAGGGTACAAGTGGCTTTTGAAAGCCACGGAGATATGGTGGACTTAATTCGGATGTGGCAAGGGGGAGTAAGTGAGTCTAAGATGCTAAGGAAGGTGGAGTTGAAAGCTAGGACTGCTTCTTCTAGTGGGAGTTAGGTAAGGAATTTTCAGCTGACTTTAGAGAAGAGGACATTAAAGGTTTCTGGATGTAAGTTAGACAGTTTGTGACAAGTGGTAATGGAGCAGTATAAAATGTAAGAATGAGAAGGAGAAGTAATGGAGGCAAGAGGAAAATAGAGAGTTATTTAGTTCAGTCAGAGATAATGGATGTGGTATACAACAAGGTTTATAGCACTATTACAATAAAATGATAGCAAACAAATTAAAGAGATCTTGTGTTGACTTTTGATAGTAGAATTGAAAATCCGTCAATAGAAAATGAGAGGGAAAAAGTTACAGCAAATGTAATTCAAACAGATCTATTGGTAATCAGTGAAGTGATACAAGAGTTAGTAAAGGAGCTGATACTTTTTGGTCTTTATAAATGACCATTCAGGACTTAGAAGGAAAAAAAATAGCTTTGTGCTTTGAACATACAATTTTACAATGAGCCTGAAACTAAATATGGTATAGCTGGATAATGGGACGTCAGGCAAAATTAAGGAATGTTATAAGAATGATAACTTAAATACTCTGCAAAATAATTTTAAATGCTGACCTTTTAAAAGCATAAATCTAGATAATTGTTATATAATAGTGAAATGAGCCTGAAGCCATTTTTGGGTTTGTTTTAGTTCCAGATCTCCAGTGACCATCCATTCAGACCACCCCCCAGCTTATACAATCAGCCCATTTTTCTTTAACCACAGAGATGTAAACCTTAACATGCAGTGATTCCTCTCTGCATGAGGGAAGAATTTGTGTGTGTACGTGTGCGTGTGTGGTGTGTGTGTGTGTGTGTGTGTGTGTGTGTGTGTGTGTGTGTGTGTGTGTGTGTGTGTGTGTGTGTGTGTGTGTGTGTGTGTGTGTGTGTGTGTGTGTTGGGGGGTCTAATGTCATCATACTTTTCCAACAATTGTGTGTATGTATTTTTATTGATTTATTTATTTAATTATTTTGCTTTGGACCTTCCATTTCTCCTGAATATCCCTGTTGTATTGCCAAGGTGTTGGCTTACAATGAGAGGGGACTCTCCCCACATTTATAATAGGTGTCTCCTCAAGATCCTTGTTCTACAGAAAGTAAAACAGTTCTGCCATTTCACTGATATCCCACATTGATTCTTAATGGAGTTTGTGCACCAAGCATGGGCTCTTTAATCCTGCTCAACAGTGAAGTGGGATCCACCTCATTTTCCTTCCATCTCTCAGGCCACCTCACACAATATACAGGTCATTAATCAAACCAAGGTCTGGGATTTATCACTTTATGTCATGGAGCTTGCTATGAAATTAATGGCAAGTAGAAAAAAGAAGAAATGAACCACTGGACTGGCATTTCTAATTAACCAAAGATAAGTAACCAAGAAGTACCAACAGCTGGTACAGTGCTAACATGTATAGGAAGAAGTATTACCCTGAAAAAAAATAGATTTGTGTTTTGTTTTGGGTACTGTATGTAGTTGTAGAAACCCCAATAGTATAATGATGTGGAAAAGAAACACCTCAGTGGAGTGTATCTAAAACAGTGTATAGTCTGTATAAGACATTCTATAATAAAAGAACGCAGAATGTTGATACATACATTCAAAAAAAAAGAAGCTAGAAGTTGGCCGTGTGAAAATGATCAAATACATGAAGAAAATATGTAAAGTTGAAGTGCATTTGTTTTCAAAAGAGATATTTAAGAAAAATATACCAAAGACTGAAGATATATAAAGGATAGCCCAGAGGAAATGTAAGAAATAATTATTTTGTGAAAGGATGGAAGTTAATTGCATTAATTTTTATTAAGAAGCAGTAAAGTAAAAAGAACAATTGTGAGTTAATTCAAGAATAAATGAGACAGACATAGAGTTATCCATCTATGGACTGGGCTGGAGTGAAATAAAGATCTACCTTCCATCTTATCTAAAAATAAAGGAAAGACTACAATAGTCAGGTCTTCTTTTTCAGCCATTAAAGCCTACATTTCTGTATTTACTTATTTTGTAGATACTTTCAGCTAGTGTCTTTCTGGAATGGAGCAAAACATTTAACACTTGCCTGATGATGAATGAGGAAGCTATTAAGCCATCATGTAGTGGTCTAACCTTACTATTATTTGTTAGTTGTCTGTAGATGCAGGGCAGTCTTCCAGGAGTAGATTGTGTGAATACAGTCAAAGTACATGTATATGTTGTATTCCAGCTGTGGTGAAGACTGCTGAGATATTGCAAATCTGTCTCCAGGAGTAATACATTGCTTCTTGTATCTCATGAGAATTAATATATATATATATATATATATATATATATATATATATATATATATATCTATATATATATATATATATATATATATATAAAATACCTACAACTCTTTGTATGTAAAACAGCTCTACAGAAGGACCTCTGAGAAACTGAGGAATTATGTTATTCATGCAATTTATGCAAATAAGTATCTCTTTAGGAAACATTACTATAACACACTTGTCTCACTAGGAATGCCTACTGAGCTGGATCCTGTATTTCTGTAAGAAATAAACATGAATTACAATAGACTATTTAAAATTGCTCTGTCCCAAAAGAAGAAGAAACTAAACACCCTTCAACATGCCATTTTGTTAAATAATCAAGAGATGACTAACAGCACTACAGGTTAAGAGCCCTTAACATCTCTCTCTCATTAATCTTTCTTACCGCACACTAACTCCCAGTGAACTATTAGTACTTTTGAATGGTCTTACATTTTACCCCACTAAAGCAGTTGAGAGATTGCAGTTTTGTGGACAACCTTAGGAATATTTTCAGAGGCTGAGATGTAGGGAATTCTTTCTTGATAAAGAAACGCAGAGGAAAACAAATAATGTGCATCTGGAAACGGGTACAAAAACATCTTCCAGTTTACTCATCTAAGTGGATGAAATGCAAAGCTGGATAGCTATGTTGATTGTTTTAGATGGAGTGTGAATCCTCAAATCCTGAATGTACAAAGACCGACCCATTTCAACCTTTCTCCATCAGAAAGAATGCCAATACAGTCTTTGAAATCCAACCACAACATTATGAAAAAGGCAGACAAAGGTTCTGCAATGGGTAACCATAACCATGTTGACTATATTGTGGAAGGTAATAGCATTCTGATCACAGTTACTACAGATAGTTGACAGACTATCCAACTCAACAGTACACAAAAGAAATAAAGAACCTTATTACATTGTTCCCAGATTCCATCCAAGGCAAACTAAATACCTCATTCCAAATCAACCTAGGCCAGGAGTTTCATACATACTACCAAAAGTCTATAAGCTTGGATATCCAAGAAGACAAATAGTATCAGGGAAAGAAACCCCTGACAGAACAGATTTCTGGGTTTTATGGGAAAAATTCAGAATCCACTAGTCAGTGAGAGGATGCATGTAGCTATCACTCCTGGCAATAAAATAATCTTCTTATATGATTGTATTAATCTGGCCAGTAACATCTTGGTAGATGCAATGAAATAATCTGTCCATTTTAATCAGGATCGACTTAATACCTAGATTTTGATGTAGTAAAGTGGCTTGGTGTCATAGTGTTGATCCATGTAAATGCCTTGGGCATGCAGAAGATCATTTATTTTCTGATTTACTCTCTTGCAACAACCTAATCATGGTGACTTGGCATGCTCAAAGTCACACAGTAGGCAAGGGAGGGTGGAAAGTTTTAAACCCTGAACCTTTGACACAGGAAGCAGCTCATAAACAAGTCAGTGCTTTATTTATCTCTGCAAACTGCTAGACTGGTTATTGATTACCTATCAGATGGTTCAAGGTGCATTACGGAAAGAACTGGAAGAAGGGAAGATAGAAGTTGGTATACCAGATTATGTCAGAGTACAGGACACAATCTTTAAGATAGGCAGGAAACACATTGTAAATGACTCAATATGTTATAATCACTATCTTAAAAATGAACTCTGATACAATGGGAAGACAGTGCATCTCATAAAATAACTGTGATAATTTGATGAAACAGTAGCAGAATCCCTTAATACACCAGATTGTGATATCTGGACACAGTGCAAATGTTCAAGGTTGTAACCTGAGAGAGCCTCAGATAAAGAACATATAGAACTGTAAGGACACAAGGGTACTAGTATGCCAGTAATGGCAAAAAAGGTCATTTTGAAGGCTTAATCCTGGATGAGCAGAAAGCATTAAAATACCTGACACTTGCTTTTGTTCTGTCACTCAAAAATCCTGACCCCACTTCCAGCTGTTGTCATCTTTTTAAGAAAAGATTGTAAATGCAGAAAGCATGTGTTTAGCCCTCATCATTAAAAGGTTATTTCAAGTCTAAATAGGCTGCTTTAGTACAATGTCAAGATCAAAATGCAGATAATCATGTATGAAGGGGGTCATGTGAGATTAGACAGGAATACAATGTGAAATATATAACTTCAATAACCTATATAAAAAAGGCAGACTTGAGACTGGACAATAGTTTAATAAATTGTTGAAGTCAAATGAAAGTTTCTTCGTATGGGAGTGTCTCTTTTATGGAAAATAACCCATCCTCAGCAATAACTTATCAATATGAAACATTACCAACCCCCATGTTGTAAGCAAGATATCACAAGCTTTTGGGGAGAAGAATTAGCCCATAGTAGTTTAGATATAACATCAAAACTGGCCTCTTTATAGTCAGCATAACTGAATTCTGACCACCTGTATTGTTACAGTAGCTGACTTCTCAGAGGATCAAATCTGAAAAAAAATGTAGTACATAAGTGGCACTATTACTCTTCAACATCATGGAAATGACAAGCATATTAAGCACCTTTCTGACATTATAAAGGTACTTAAAGTATTTTAAAGCACCCTTCAGCAAGCAAGAAGAGTCTCACACTAGTGTAATAACAATACTTAGCAGCAACAACAGCAACAGATGAGTGTTTGAAAGGCAGTAAACATTTGATTCAGGCTTAGATTTGGACTTTTTTAAGACCAAATGAAATGTTTATCAGCTTCACTCTTCTTCTGTAGATTATCTTTGTGTACTTTCACTGCACAATGAAGAAAGTAAAGCTCCATATACTGCAACAAATTATGATTAGGTCTCTTTGATCATAACCCTGTTTTATGTGTTGTGAAGATAATGTACAGTATGTCAAAAATTAACTCTAGAGATTTGCTCCTGAGGTGAATATTTCTTGACATCCGTGTCTTGAATACATAACATCCTGATTACGATCGGAGAATGGATCAAATATTTTTATGTTAAGAGTACACAATGACTTCAGGACTATATTGCTTTTCTTTTAAAACAATACTCTTCAATTTTGAAACAGGGGCTTTATGATTTTATCCACTTGTTCTGTGTTGCTGCATATCTAATGTTTTATTGTTGGTATCTTTTTCATATTCATGTATTTGCTGGATAGGTGCATTTGATAAATGATGACATTTAGGCAAAAAGAAAAGAAAAAAAACTTGTGCAGCTGAGCACAAAGCTTTCAAAGTAACTAAACAGGCTGGACTGAACAGTTTGTCAGCCATTTGGAAAAGGAGGTCTGGATGACATGATGAAGTAGAGTTCTGTCTTGAAAAGGAAGTTGGACTTCTCTTGGAAATCTTACTCTAATTAACAGGAATCCCAAATAATGTGCTCCTCAAGAAAATATATTCTCATCATTCTATGTATCTTTTGAAGAGTCTGAACATGCTGGTCATCCTTGGTCACAACAAGCAGAAGATGAAACGTAGATGGAAAACTTCATCTTGAACACAAGAAATGGGTGGGTTATATGCCACCATTAGTAAATGTAGAGCATCTGCTGTACTTTACTCACAAATCATCTGATACAGTACAGCAGAAGTCACTATTATTCGCATTTCACAAGACCTTAAACATGATCAAATCAATATCAGGTGAACTGATTAAGTAGAGCTACAGATTACAAAAAAACTAGAGTCTGATCTGTTGGCATAGAGAAATAAAGGCCTAAATATAATCCAAATGCCCTATGGATTATGTAGCCCAGGCAGGTATGACCCTAGCCCTGTGCAGCATCCTACCATCGCCCAGAATGATACCGCAGTACAACCAGAAAATAATTGACTTCAACAATTGGCTATGTTTCTCGTGTCATTCTAAGAGAATCCAGTATGGGATGACATGATTGACAGACCTCAATACTTTGCCAGAGATGGCCTGCATCTGCCACCCTTACGTTTTCAGATACTGGCTAAGTCTCTTGCCCCCCCCCCAATGCCTTTTTTAGGCGGTGTTTCAAAGACCAAATTACCACCATAACAGCTGTAAATAAATGCAATATGAGGGTCATGCTGCTCAATGCTAGAAGTCTAAATCTCAAGATGCACTCACTCGAAGCACTCCTCAAATTGGAGAACATTGACATTTGTGCTGTAACGGAGACCTGGTTTAAAGCAGCAGAAAGCATACCTGCACTGCCAGACTATAACTCATTCCACACCTTTCAGCCCCAGAACATGGATCAAAGCTCCAAAGGCACCATATTCATAAATCATATGCATACCTCCAGACTAGTAGCCAAGCATAACACATTGGAGACACATCAGGTACAACTAACAGTGGGTAAGATGGTGATTCAGGTTGTAGCCTGCTATAGGTCCCCAACCATGTCACAAGACTCTCACTCCATGTTCCTAAGCACCCTGGAAACTATTAGGGTCCAACCCAACACTCTCATACTGGGTGACTTCAGCTACCCCTCCATCAACTGGGAAAACTACTCATGCACCAATACACTTGTCCAACGCTTCCTGGAATTCATTAATTCCAATACACTGGACGAGTTCATTCTTACCCTCACTAGAGGAAGCAACATCCTTGACCTGGTTATTACTAACATGGGCAACTGCTGCTCAACACCAATAATCAATTTCTCCTTGGTTAGATCTGACCACAAACTAATTACCATGGAAATTCACATCTCACCCACACCACTAGCAAAGGTAACCACCATGAAAAAATTCTCCAAAGCTGACTTTGGTCTCCTAAAAACAGAGGTGACTAACTTCACAGCACCCATGCAAATGGAAAATAGGTGCATGACTGCCGAATCATACACTACTGCACTGTAAGAACATGTACAAAAATGCATGGAACTAGCCATACCCAACAGAACCAAGACACTCTCCTCCAAAAAAGGAAGCCAATCTGGTGGTCCCCTGCCATTAACAAACTCTACAACAGAAGGAAAAAACTGTTGCAGTTAAAGGTGTAGTCCCAAGACTGGAAAAACTCCCTTATTAGCCTCAACAAAAAGTTGCGATCCCTCATCAAAACCTCTAAAGCTAGCTATGAAGGCAGAACTGTGGCAGACACTAAAAACAACCACAAAGCCTTCTACAGTTATATCAAGAATTTCCATGGCAATATCCAGATTTGCTCTGAGTTACTGCACAATGGTACCTCCTATACTGAGCCAACAGATACTGCCAACATACTGGCCACAAATTCATTGCCAACTTTACCCCTCTCTCCCCCCTAAAGGACCAATCACAATACCAGAAGAATGCCAGGCACCCAGCACTACTGCAGCACAGGTTTAAGCTGCATTGTCCAAAGCCAAGAATACAGCTTCCATGGGACCTGACAATATCCCTGGCTGTGTTCTATGTGAACTACAAATTGAAGTGGCAGCACACCTGTGTGCCCTGTTCTATCACAGCCTCAACTCAGGCTTTGTCCTCACAGAATGGCACACTGCTACAGTCATCCATCTCCATAAAGGGGGAGTGACTACAGACCCTGGGAATTATCACCCCATTAGCCTGATGAGTCTGATATGTAAGGCTATGGAGCACATCATCATGGACCTAATTAACAAGGATATAGGGAATCTCCAAACTCTGTATCCCATGCAATTTGGTTTTGTGAAGGGTAGATCAACAAGCTCATCCTGGTTGATTTCTTTGAGTCAGTCACCAGAGCTGTGGATGATGATAAAGACGTTCATACCTCCTACCTCGATCTGGCCAAGGCCTTTGATACCATTCCTCACTCAGGAATTATAGAATCACTAGGTGGGTTGCAATTGGCTCACAGATAGAACCCACAGTGTGAAAGTTTTCAGAAGTCCAGGCCAACATGGAGGGCCTCTGGCTGATGAAGTTCACCGATGATTGCAGGCTGGGAGCCATTATTAACTCCCCAAGTGATTTAGACATCCTACAGAAAAGCTTCACTAAGACCAACGACTGGTGTTAAAACCATGGCCTTAAGCTTAATGCCAAAAAATGCATCTTCATTCCCTTTGGGAAAAACTCAGTTCCCACTAATTACCACATTGATGGTAGCTCACTGAACACTGAAGGTGTTATAAGAGATCTGGGGACACTGGTTGACAGCAACCTCTCCTTCAACCACCACATTGCCATTGTGGTCAGAAAGTCCTTCTGTGTGGCAGATCTCATTATTAAGGGTTTTGCATCCAGGAAGAAATAGGTCATCATCTCTCTCTCTCTCTCTACTCTTCCCTCATTAGACCAATTATCGAGTATAATGCCCCATTTGGCATATACCGCACTAAACACCTGCAACAGCTGGAAAGGCCACAAAAGTACCTCATGAAGAGGATCCTAGGCCTTAAACACATGCCCTACATGGACAGACTCAAAAAGCTCCAGCTTTTCTCTGTCTCATATCATCTTTTAAGAGATGATCTCTGCTTGACTTACAAGGCTATGTCTGACCCAGCCCTGTTAGAAATGTTACACCTAATGAAATCCCAATCCCTCCACACCACACGCTCCAGGAAACTCAACCTCATTGCCACAATCAACAGAATATGCTGGAGGGATGGGTTCATAACCCAGAGACTGCACATGCCCTGGAATAGACTTCCCATACATGTCAAGTAGGGCACCTCACTGGCCGTTTTCAAGAAAAATCTGGATGAGTGGATGGGAAATAGAAAGTTCACCCCGTGGATCACTCTAGTGGCTCTACTTGATAGAAGCACTGGGAACTAATGGCGGCATGATGCCAGGGCACTTCTATGGGCTAGGTTTATAAAGGCTCTAGGGCCGTTGGCCTATTGCACACCTATGAACTTATGAACCTATGTTTGATTAACATCTTAGTCACCTGCTAGCACTTGCACAGGAAGAATAAGAGAGAGATATAGCATTAACAGCTTTGGGGAGAGACTGGGGCACATTACTGGGGAAAATGGTAGAGAACCAGTTGCAGATTGGTGACCACACTTGAATGCCAACTCATATGGGACTGGATAGTCTTAAAGAGTTACATGACTTGTCAAAAGAGTGACAAACCCTCAGTGATGCTCCCTGCATGGTAAACACTGGATCATCTTACTGGGTATTCATCCTGAGGTTAGTGCTAAAAATATTAATTAGTGATGCTGCATTTATTTGCTGTTTTTGGTTACTTTTCAGACTTAAAGTAAGCAGATATTGTTTACCCAGGTGTGAGTCATCTAGAGCTGGTATTGGTTATTCTGGTAATAGCAAGATAATTGTGCATTTCTGGCAAAGATAAACACTACTGGCTAGAACCTAGGTTGCTTTTCATTGGCTCTTTCATTATCTCTTTATTTTATACTGCACAAGTGGGCAACCATGGTTGTGTTATTATAAGACTCATGGGAGCTCAGCTCCTGTGCAACAGCTAAAATCAGACAATGTAGCATTTGACTCCATTTTGTATCCAGTAAACAAGAACACCTTTATATTTTACTGCACAGAAATAACAATGTTCAAGAGACTACAGTTGTCACGGAAGATAACTGCCAGCGCACTGCTATATCGGTTTATCAGCAATCTGCTCAGAAAGCTACATAGTCAGAAATCATCTATTCTCCAGGCTCTATACAGTATCATAAAACAGGCACAAAGAAATGTAAATCCAGGTATCTACTCTCACTAATGCACTTAAAATTTTAACACAAGATAAAACAGTATATAAGGCATCAAGACCTTATTAAATAAATTACTATGATGGTATCAAACTGCTTTGCTCTATGGCAGGGAGGTGCAGTTCTTGAAGTGAATCTTTAAGCATTTTGTTGAGTTGATATGAGCCTTAACTATTGTTCTCATTGTAATAGGTATGGCAGTTGAATGACAGCTCATTGGATGGTGCTGAGAGACAGCTCATTGGATGGTGCTTATTGAACTCCCGCTTTCAATATATATATATTTATACATGTATATATAGGAGCATGTCAATCTGTGAAAGGCAGTTTCAGTGAACACAAAGTAAAGTGCAGTCAGTTTGCCAAAACTGCTTATAATGAAAGTGGAGATTGCCTTTTCTCCACTGTGTGACCTCAAAGTTGGTATATGTAATTCTGGGCAGTGTGGGGCTGGCACCCCGCAAAAAACAATGATTCAATGATAGCTGAAGGGTTTTGATGAACTGGTTTTGGTTTATTTGCATTCACTGAAGATTCCTTTAATGAATCAACAGGAATCCTATAAGTGTATGTATATACATACGTATGCCTGTCTATATATATATATATATATATATATATATATATATATATATATATATATATATATATATATACATGCACACACACGCACACACACACACACACACACACACTATATATATATATATATATATATATATATATATATATATATATATATATATATATATATATATATATATAGATAGATATATATACACACATACAGATAGATAGATATAAACATATATATGACATTACTTTGGCTAAACATCCAGAATGTTGACATATGTTTGGTCACTACAATTTGGTTGAGACAAAGTAGATGATTTTCAGATGTGTGAGATCAACAGTATCTGGGGTTAGGAAATATGCCCCTTCCCCAGGGACTGTAAAATCTTACAGTTAGCACATGGATGTAGTGCAGGAGGGCTTGGCCCCAAGTTAAAAAAAATGTTTTTTTTTGTTTTGTTTTTTTACATTTTGTTTATTTGCTTTGAGGATTTTCCTCATGCATTCTCAGTGGACCAGTGAAGTTTTGGTGAGGTTGATATTTGGGTATTTTGATTATCCTAATTATACCCATATATCTATATATGTATATACAGAGAAAGAGACAGATCTACTGAAGTTGATCAAAACTTCACTAGAATGAGAATTAAAAAAATAGATTCAATAAAGCCTACACTAATTGTACACTAAGTGTACAGAATATGTATTCAAGAACATTCTTATCACATTTTTGTGCTTTATAGTCACTCAGAAAGATTACAGTAAGGGTACATTCAGTCTACATTTTGTGGTAACCTTTATGAATCCCTGTCAATATTTAAAGCTGCAGGAATATCAGTAGGAAAACTGTAATCAGGAGGAAGATGAAGATGTGAGTTATGTCTTTGTTGTATGTTCACTCAGAATGGTGTAAACTTAGTGTACACTTAGTGTAGGCATTATTAAAAATACTAACAAGACATTGTGAATTATCCAAGATACAGTCTCTGAGCATGCAGGTAAAGAACTATCCCCAGTATTCATGAAGCTTGTGCCAGGTGCAGGTGTAGCATCAGCATTCTAACACCAAAGATAGCCACTGAGCGATTCAGCTACGAGCTGTTCCCATGTGCACTACCTGCAAACGCTACGCCCGCACAACTCTTGAGCCTTGTATGCTAATTACCCCATGTGCAGCAGCGTAGCATGCAAATGAAGGTATGTAGCAATTGAGGAAGTGGTGCATGCGTAGTGTAAGCATGCAGAAATGTAAACTGCAGAAAACGGTTTACATTTTTGCAAACATAAAATCAGAGCCATGACAAACACATGTATTATATTGTTAATATATGCCAATGGCTAAATATATAGCCATTGGCATAAAAAAAATGTATAAAATATAAAATTAACATTTAATATATATAGTCGCACTATCACGACATGGAAGCGCAGGGCAGTAGTGCGCAAAGGGGATTGCAAGGAATATATAAAAATATAGAATAAAACCACAATGAAACACATAACACGATTCTGCCATAATAGTCAATGGCAGGCATGCTACAACATACTCATGGCGCAAGGGTTGCTAAGGGGCAGTGACAGTGTTATGCCCAGTAGCTAGGAATTAGTAGGCAATGCCAAGCAAATGAGAGGAGTAATAGTGAATCGCAGATTCCCCACTGGTGTAAGGATGCACCTTACAGCGTAGTGTTATAACACCGAGGTGAGCCCTTGAGATAAAGATGACATCAACAGAGGGGTGTGTCACCATTGCTGTAAGCACATTGGAGCATTGCTAAACTGGTCTTCCCCTAGCTAGGCAAAGCTGCAGATAGGGGTGTGTCGAATTGCCCATAGCTATGCTTAGCTGAGAGTACACAAGGTAACCGAGTATGCATGTGAACGGAGATGAAAACGCGCGTAAACCCGGTAAAAGGTTATGGGTGGCGTGCACTGCAGCTGAAACAGGAAGGATTTAGGAAAGAAATAAGGAAATACTTCAGCAGTGAAATTGGAGTACAAATGACTAATTTACACCTAGGAGCCTACAGCGGGCCATTGACAACAGCTAACAAGGCTGCAATTAGCTACCTGCAGAACAGGGAAGGGGAGGGGCTGTACTGCAAAGAAAACAGCAAAGTGTCAAAGCAGAACAAAGGTGATATGCAGTATATCAGCTACAAAGCACATTTTGCCATGACTGGGTAGGGAAAGTACAAAACAAGAAAGACGGCAGGTGGATGCATGCCTGATAATGGGAGGGGATCCAGGTCTAAAAGTGAATTAAAGGGCAACAGATTAATCAAGGCAGGCAAGTAGATCTCCACAGTAAAAGCCCCACACTTGCAGTACTCATTGTAAAACCCATAATTAAGACATGCAGCAGCTGGAATAGCTTATGCACACCCACTTACATCAGCAGCATCCATAGCACAATACTATAAAGTGTGAAAGCATCTCACACACATTTGTGTATTCCCATACACTCTCCACCAGTGGTATATACTGATGGGGAACTTTTATTTTGTACATGTTAGGGGCTGCCATAGCTTTGATCCACCAGCATGTGTTGGAGACTGATGGTGGTGTGGAGGATGATGCACATGACCACCGCAGGCACCAGAGGAGGAGGAGAGTGTTGAGACCCAGGGTAACCTACCAGGGGCAACATGATCTGGAGATAGTAGAGCATTACAGGGTGGACAGGGACACCCTATAGCAACTTGTGGAGCTGTGCCGGCCATACTTCATAGCCAGAACAAACAGAGGGGAACCCATCCCAGTGGATACAAAGGTATGTGTAAGCCTGAGAATACTAGCTACAGGTACCTTTTAAAGACCAACTGGGGATATCATGGGTATCTCACAGGCATCAGCATCCAGGGTACTACACCAGTTCCTGGATGCCATATTACCACATGCCAATGAATGCATATAATTCCCCCAAATGCAGGAGGAGTTGGCCAGCAATATGCATCTCTTCCACCATGTGGCAGAATATCCAGAGGTACCGGGTGCAATAGACTGCATGCACATACACATCAAGTTACCACCCGGTAGGGTAGATGCTACATAAACTGCAAGGGTACCCCTCCATCAACTGCCAGGTTGTGTGCAATGCCCAGGGCATTATCATGGATGTGTGTGCTGGCAGCCCTGGAAGCTATCATGTCTCCCACATCTGGCATGCCTCACAGCTGTATCAGTTATTTGCCAGGGGGAACATCCCAAATGGCCACCTGGTGGGGGATGCTGGCTATGCACTGGAACCGTGGATGATGACTCCCATCAGAAATGCACACACACCCATACAGGAATGCCATAATGAGGCACATGCACAAACCTGAATCATCATAATAGAGCTTGTGTTTGGGATGCTGAAATCATGGTTTCATTGCTTGGACATATCTGGTGGAGCCTTGCAGTACTCTCCAGGGTCATGTGCCCACATCTTCATAGTGTGTGCCATGCTACACAATATGGTCCTGCAGAAACAGCTGCAACAGGGACAGAATGGTGAAGGCCCTCACAGCCCACCACTATTGTCAAGGGCTCCACAGGCACAGAGGTACTCAGACCATGAACACCCTGAGCCAGCCCCAGTAGGCAGATGGAGGCATGCCCAGTATGCCCATGCCTTGGCAAAGAGGGAATGTATAGCACACACACTGACAGTGTAGGCACATAGGGACTGACACCTTTCTGCACCTGCACACACAGTAGAAATGGATGGCACACACACAAGACTACCTGTAAATTGTCATGTAAAGGCAGTCTACTGTATGCATCCAACATAGGCAGCCCTCAACTATTGCACACACAACAGCCATTGGCACAAGGCAAGTCAACACCTGAACAGTAAATTAAGCTATCAGCATATGCAGATACTGTATGTATAGATTCATAGGTAGGTACTTGGCCAACTGCCAGAGGCCATTCATAAGGCCAGCCAAAGTGTGTCAGCTTTTGCCACCCCATTGATTCATTAACTGTCCCTCTGTGGAGCAGGTCCAATGGCAGGATCCCTGGGGTGCATCTACTGTTCCCCATCCACCCTTCAAGGTTTCTTTTGCAGAGTGTTAGTGAGGGGCTCTGTATAATGTAGTTAGGGATGTTGTTCCAAAGTATGGGGATTGCCTGTGACAGGAAGCTTTCCCTCCAGCATTTTTCAGTTATTGTTGTGGCATGGTCAGCTCACTACAGTGTGTGGCTCACTGTGACATGGATTCCCACAGGTGGAGCATATCCATCAATCCTGAGTTCGACATGGCTGTGTTGGCCAGCGGAGATCATCTCTGGGTAAACGAGATGCCACTGAGTAAAGCAGGAGTTTATTCAGTCCAGCTGCATAGGCCATATGTTGCAGGCCAGTATTCCCCTTGGTGAGGTACATTCGTGGACCAGCCAGCTGTTGGACGTGTCCTCTGAGGTACATCCCACATGGGTTATTATACCCTATAATGGGACTGATGAGTGATGAGTAAAGGGGCACTATAACCCCAGTATGTCTAGATGGGAATCCTTTAGTAATCAGATGGCCTACATAGAAGGATGTCCAAACTACTGTGGAGATATGATTGTCAAAGGGGAGATCACTATCTACCTTAGTCCCCAGATACCCCATTACCTCATCTGTATTAAAGTGGCTGCCACTCATGTGTTAATATGTGGGTGCTAATTCCACAATGGAATGACCATGCAGTTAGTGGCACTTGGCTGGAGGCTGCATCATTGGCACCCTGTGATGTTCTCTGTGAGGCCCCTTGAGAGATGCCTGTGTCAGCTGGACTATCAATCATGGCTCCCAGTTTGCAGTTATTGCCAAACATGGTCTGCCGTAGACCACCTGTGTTTGCCTGTACAGCTGAGATGTATATGCCAAACAGTAAAGCTCCCACAACTGAGTCATTTGGGACACCAGCTGTGACTGTTCAAGAGTTGGACCTGGAGACCGTTAGTCATACCATGTGGTTCTTTGTGTAAGCCCATTGACATCCCAACCTCTGATGTAGGGGTGAATGTACAGGCTGGTGTGTTTATCAATAATACCTGAGTGGGGAATGGTGTCAAAAGCCTTGGTGAGGTCCAGGTAGTATGTGTGAACCACCATCCCATTATCTAATGGCTTGGTGACTGTATGTAAGATGTCAAACAGGTTCAGTAGGCATGAACTGCACTCAACCAAGCTGACCTGGGTTGGGTCAGATGTTCAAAGGTTACCAATGTCATTGTTAATGAGTGCCATGAGGATGCGAACCATACCATTGCAGGCCAGGCTAGTCAGGATTATGGGGTGGTAGTTACCATGGTCAGTTATGATTTCACCTTGATGGAGTGGAATAACCGTTGCCACTTGCCATTGTATGGGCATGTAGCCTGTGGGGAGGCTGAGGTAGGAATGCTTAATTAGGTGGGGAGAAGGTTGTCTTGTACAGTTTGCAAGATGCAGTCTAGGTCACCATCTGCCTCCATTGATGCTGTGTTCTGCTGTTTCAGAGGGCCATTTCCACCTGTGTGCCTCTGATGTTTGGGATACTGTACCTTTCGGGTAGTGTTATGGGCTCTTTAGGGGGTGAAGTATGCAATGAATGTATCTGTAAGGATGTTGGCGATATCAGTAGGGTCAGCATATTTTGTGCTATATTTCACCGGCACAGTGCAAATCTGTGTGTCACCATGTAGATCCTTGACATAGCCAAAGAAGGCTTTGTGGTTATCTTTCGAATCCTTGCATATTCTCCTGCTGATGTTAGCCTTGGATGATGTCATGAGGGACCTACGTATCATACTAATAGTGGTCACAGATGTCTGCCCTTCACGGGATTTGCTGTGTGTCTGGAACACTGTCCTAATTCTGTAGTATAGCCTGTTTATTGCAGAGGTCCACCAGATTGGTGTCCTTGCCTAGGAGAAGTGAGTCTTGGTTTACCAGTGATGGCACAATCCATACATCCATGTAGGTGCTTATAGACTGCATTTGTAAATCTGTCTGTATCTTGAGCAATGCTTTCCCTTAGCGTGGGGGCTGTAAAACCCCCCACTCCTGTCACTAGTAGTGTAAATTTAGCTGTAGGAAAGGTATAAACTGTGGTATCCATGGGTGGTGGAGATGCTAGGGTGTGGAAACAGTGAATAGTTCATGGACAGATCTAACCAGTGACCGGTTAACCTCTGCTGTGGTGCACCTGTTGCCCATGTTGGTGATGACCACATCTATTAGTTTCCACCCCATGTTAGGGAGGTTACCACCTGATACAGGGCATATGAGGTGATACATCCCAGGAAGGGCTGGTCCTGGAAGTGAGTACCAGAGTACGTTTCCCAGTTAATGGTATGGAAGTTGACATCGACCAATGCCAGGGTGTGTGTTAGGACTGTCGTGTTCTCCACTCTCTCCAGGTGGGTGGCGTGGAGATCCTGTGTCATGAAGGGTGATCCATAGCAGGCCGCATTCCACATTGCAGTTGTGGCTGATGTTAGCTGCACATGGATGATCACAGAGGTATCATGCTGTCCCACTAACCTGGAGGTGTAGGTATCCCTGATGAATATGGATACAGCCCCTCCATGTCTGTCAGTCCATGTTCTGTGGCTGAAATGTGTGGTATGGGTTGTAGTCTGGTAGTGCTGGTGTGCTCTCAGGAGCCTTAA
>NC_056738.1:297168718-297191218 GCF_019279795.1 Protopterus annectens | reverse complement strand
CTGGATACATAACATTAGTATTCATCTGACAGGTTAGCAGCATGATAGCAAAGATAATTGGAAGATCTCTACTATCGTTTACAAGCAATAACAGCTGTGCATGTGTACATGTTATGCAAATGTGTAGTGACCCTTGTTACAGGGCTGGGCCAAATGGCTATGTGCACACCTACATAGAGTGGATATTGAGAGTACAGGCACACTGGTTGAACTACCATGTTTGTGTAGCCCAGCCTCTTATTGCCAACCTAACAGCCACCTGCACATACTGTATGTAAGGTAGTACACAGCACTGGTAATGAAACATGTTGCATATCATTATTAACTCCAGTGTAACATCTGCAATAGGAGTGTAAGATGTAGGAGACAGCTGCCCATGTGTAATAGCCACATCATAGGCGATGGCTCACGCTACCTGATTATATTCTGATCATGTTGATAGTGGCATCAGAGCTTACTGATACATGACTCTGTTTGGAGAGTGGGTGTCTGTGCCCAACAGAGCTCATGGTCCTGGTGGATATGTGAGTATATACCCAGAGAAGGAAACAGACCTGTAGACACTTGCATCATCTGTTATCAACTAACAGGATGTGATGTGCTCCTCAGAGGCGGATTGCTGCTAAAGGTAGCTACAATGTTTCTGTAATAGCCAGTGTTGTCACATCCATAACACAAATACTTACATGTGAGCATCACTGTCTAAAACATCTTCATAGGCAATATGTAAACTAAATACAGTACTTGGTACTTGTAGTACTGACTGCTCATACAGGCATGTCGACTAGTCAGCCACTGGTGTTTACTAATGTCAGCTTTGTGTATGTGGCCATCCTGGGGGAATGTAATCTCTATGCCATGTACACTGCCAGACCCAACTAACACCATTCCCCACACATTGTTTTGGATGCAGTTACAGGGGTAAGCTGGAAGGCAGCCCAGTCTACAGCCATGACTGGACTGGACAATCATGAGGTGTAGGTTAACACATGCAGCTCATCAACACAACCAACACATACCCTTACCAGAACACAGTAAGGATACCCACACACACTACCAGAAATCACACACATTCACAGATGTGTCCAAGTATTTGGCCAAACAAGTGAACCCCCCCCCCCCAAACAGGAAGAGCCAGACACCGAAATACACAAACTGTACAACATAGTTTGCATAATTGGACCACACCTCTGAACACATGACTGGAAACATGCCCAACAGTACTCATTTGTGAATGCAAACTCTAGCATTATGTTACACACCAACCTACACGAGGGCATACATACTGTCAGCTGCCTGTCTGCCATGATTAGCCACATACTCATACACTCAGACCACCTTTTGAACTATACACATTGCTCTGGCATATTCCTCGTTGTTCTGCAGGACCTGTGATGCAGTAGCCTGGACTGCATGGAAACACATGCAGGAACTGTCAGGTCTTGTAGCCCATGCAGGTATGTCCCAAGGCCTGGGTAGCATTCTGCCATTGGCCAGAATGATACTGCAGTACAGGGACAAAAGGATTGTATTCCACAATTGTCTAGTGTAGTGGTGCATGTCACAGGGTTTCCAGTATCTGTTGTCCTGAGATAACATGGTTGACAGACCATGATGCTTTACCAGACAGGGCCTGCACCTGTCACCCCTGGGAATCTGGATACTGCCTAGGGCTCATGCTTCCCCTATAGTGCCTTCATCATGCACGGTTCAAGTGAGGGTCCACTGCTGTTACAGGGACACCCAAGCAATAAACTGTGGGTAAAGCTACACAATGATACATGTCAGAAACACTATACGGACACACATGTCAATCCCTAACATGTAGAACACATCTGTGCAGTGGCTGAGACATGTTTCAACGCTCCGGAGAGCACACTTGCATGACCATGTTATAACACATACCTCACCTCTTGCCCATTATCCTTTATTGGAACACATGGGCCACAGGTGTGTCTATATTCCTGAAGGATATGTACACCCCCACGCTAATTGCACTTGCATAACATCAGATGCGTTATGCTGAGAAACTACCTTTGTGCCAAAGTGGAATTCAAAATGCACCTTGAGAGAGATCACCCACCAGGATGAGGACTTTCCAACTGTCATAATGTGCTGTAATGGGGAAGATTAGGTCTGAGACAGAACCATAATAATGGCTACTCTCAACTATTCCATTATAAACAGGGAAGACTCCCCATGTACCAATACCTGTGCTCAATGCATGTTGGATTCCATCGACCCCACTGACCTGGATCACAGTAGTTACACAAACAGGGATAACAGTATGATACACATAGTTAGTCTCCAATGCCAATGTAATGTTTCCTAACAGCAGAATGGTGAGTGCCATGGCACCCATGAAAATGGACAATGCATGTGCAAATGCTGAATCCTACACAAATGAACCATAAGCAGTCACATATGTGCAGTGATTGTGCCATTGAAACAGAACCAGGATTTAACCCAACGCAAACAAGTAGGAAAACTGGTAGTACCATGCTTTAAACTGTACCACAGAAGGTAGTAACTGTTGCAAGAGTGAACACACATGAGTGTAGGTGATTCCTGGTCAGCCTCAGTAAGATGCAGATACACCATATAAAACCACACAAAGTTACTATGAAACTAATCAGCCACATATTATGAAGCCAAGCACAGAGCATTCTATAGCTGTGTCATTAATCGCAATGGCAACGACAAGACCTGCCGTGCTGCACAGCACTATGGCATGGGAAGTACTGCACCTACAGAAATAGCACCTGTTCATCCAAATAGGGTCTCGGAGAACCTAAACCTACTCCCACCCCCCCTCCACACCCAACAGGTGCACTTAGTAATATATCCATGTACACTACAGGGTCCCTGTACTAACGACTATGCAGGTAGAAGCTGCACTCTCTAAAGCCATACATACAGCTTTCATGGGACCTGTCAACATCCCAGGGTGTATCCTACACAAATGTAAGAACATTCAGCTATCCACATACACATAATGTTCAATCATAGCTCCATGTCAGGCTGTGTACACACCGAATGGTGCACAGCAACAGTTATCAAACCCCAGAAAGGGGGAGACACCACTGATAATGGGACATAGTGCACAACTACCCTGCTAAGTCTGGTCTGTACGGCCATGAAGCATGGTCATCATAATTGATGTACTCGGTACAGATGTAAATGATAGTAGGGTTGATTCACACTACATATCATGACCTTGCCAGGTCGTAGGACACCATCACCCATACTATGTTCCCGCTACACTCAGTCAACTAGGTGTATATTCCTATGTCACAGGAGTGGTTGGCAACTGGACTGCTGGCAGTACCCACACTACAGAAGGTGTCTGATGAATACACGCACATCAAACCAGTGCCAGCCACAGTAATACAGGGGTCATGCCTGATACTCCCCCCTCTTTGTTATCTATACCACATAGACTAACACAGAAAGCATCAGCCTATTGATGTTTGCAAATGACTATGAACTAGGAGCAATAGTTGATTCATTGTGTGCTGCATTCAACATACAGAAGGGCTTTAGTGTGTCAGATATGTGGTGTGTGATGTATGGCCACAATCTGGCAGCTAAGTATTGCATTGTCATACCCTATGTTACAAACCCTGTACCCATTAACTTCCACCTAGGCAGCGGTCAACATAATGTCAACTGTGTGTATGGGATGCAGCTGGACAGTACTTCCCTTTGATAGTTACATCACAACAAAAGACAAGTAGTCGTATGTGGCACCCATAATCATGACAGGGTGCCATCCAGGAATATTGAGATAACTGCACAGCCATACTCAACCCCCATGTGACCCATAATAGATCACATATTTCCTTTAAGGGTTATTGCCCATGTGTAGATGGCCTACACAGCCCTTCACAATCCCTAGCTGCACTATGTAGCATGCAGCCTAACCTGAATAAAGCCATATCCAACCCGGACGTTTTGGACATGCTACACTTAACACATCCTAATCCCAAATAAACATATATGTCATAGACATCCACCTTTCTTGTACAAGGATCACAACATGCCTGACAGAACCCTGTCCCATACACTTAACATACTCTTGCCATACTATGCATCCCTGTCCAGCGAAGCTGCACATTGCCCCTCTCTGTGACATGGTATGATGACTGCATGCCAAATATATCAGAAACCATATGTATCAGTTCTGTGGCACTGCTTGAACTGGCCACTGAAATTTAACTGTCTGTTGCCTACAGCTAAGTAACCTGTCTGCCTAAGCTCATAAATGGCCCAGGGCATATAGCCTACTAAATCACTATGACCATACATGCTATAGTTGATATCCAACCCTGCAAATACCATCAGGCAAGCTATTGTCCCATGTGTTACACATGTGCAACACAGGCAATACATGGCAGGATACTACACAACTGTACAGTGCCATGTAGATGTATATAGCAAAACACATACATGCTTGCAAGTCTGCAGGGTCACAGGTCATGTCGCTAATGGCTATGTATGACTATATATGTGGCATATACACAACATTAAGGTTGACTGCATTAATGTGAACACATCCAGGTATGTGCTGATAGGTAAACACACACATATATGGCGATAACATCACATCACCAGTAGGTGTCAAATGTGTGTGACTTATACATGTTGTGGTGTTAGTGTCATGTAGATTTACAAAGATGTTTTTGTAATCTTAATAAATGTGATACACATGTATGTTCAGCTGTACTGCTTTACTTCTCTGTGAGTTACTGTGACCTGTCTCCATCATTATGTCTTGCAGGTATGCCACGTAGCAGACTGCTGCCATACAGCCACTTGGAGGATGAGGACCACATCCCATACCTCCTCGACAACTACATGACGCTCTTCAGCCATGTGCCACAGGATGCACAGCAGTGGGATGCCCTGTGGGAGGAACTCTGCAGGAGGGTAAATAATGTTGGCGGTCACAATCACACCTATCAGCAGGTGCGCCGACACTGCACTGGCCTGATAAAATGGGCAAAACAGCATGCTAATGCAATTGCCAGGGAACAAGGTGCAACAGGTGGGGTGCCACTCACCCAGCCCCCACTCACATGTACCGTGGAGCTACTGGCCAACTTGGGGACACCTGTAGACCTCCATCCACAAGCTTTAGCTGGTATTGTGGAGGTGGGTGCCTCTCAACCACCGAGCCTGGAGTTGCCTGGTAAGTCACTACTGCACATAAAACACAACTATATATCACATAGTTACATGTGTTACCGTACAATATGTAATGTAACATCATATGAAAGGCATGTATGCACACATGCCACATACTATAGTCTGCTACTCTATGTATGCACAGATGTGCATACTTCATAGTATAGTGTATTGTACTGGCTTATGTGCTAACATGGACATTGCACCTTGTAGCTATCACACAAGTATGGATAATGATCTTACTGCTGTGACACTCCTGTTTAGGTACCTCTGGCATTTTGCAGCGACAGCAGCCTGTGTCAGGTGAGATTGTTATTATTTACCAGGCTTGATAAAGCACGGAACATATTAATTGCATGCTATCTGCCATAACACACGTGCACATAATGTATGGTGGTCCTGTTAATGGACACTGGTCAGACCAGCAATGCATCACACTGTTTACCTATGTGAAACAATTGAAGACTATATGAAACACCTGCACTAAACCTTCCAAACTGTCATTGCCAGATGTGTGGGCAACAGTGAACACAATGGTGGAGGTGTGTTCCATTGTAGGGATAGGTACTACATATTAACATTACACATGTTGGGAATATGAACAGTACTGTGCAGAGAGCATATGTGTGCACACACACTAACTGTGTTGGAGCTGGAGTATGCCCGGCCCACAGGATACACCCTTGTGGAGTATACCCTTGCTATGAATGTCACACAATGTCATGTGCTATCAGACATGTCCATGACATGTAGTGGGATAAATGCAACACTGCTCAACTATCCTGCAAAACATGTCTCACATCCCATACATACCACCCTTTGTCTGCATAACCCTGTCCTCAGTGGAGCATATGACATCTATGGGTGTATGTCATATGGGATAACACTGACATGTGAAATAAGATGGCCATCACAACCATTGGACTGAACATGTGTACACATGGCCATGGAGGATGGCCAGAGACATGAAGCAACACACACAATAAAAGTGATGTACATGTGTGTACACCCTGTTGTACATTGGCTAGACACAATACAACTATGGCCTTTGTGTAATGGTGATATTGCAGATGTGAAACACTAAACATCATACAGGCCTGTGCACAGCTTGTGTAGGTATAACATAAAACCACCACATAACATGTCTTGAACATCTGGAGTGTGTCACGACATGGAAGCATTCACCTATACAGTATACAAATGCGTACATGTGTTGCACAACATACACATATATCCACATCAAGCCACCGATACAGTACATTCACCTTGCTGGTGTCAGACATCACTGTCATGCCTGCTCCTCATGTGTGTGAGGTACACAGATGGCATATGGAATATAGAGTGCTTGTAAGTTAGCCATGTGTGGGCATAGTTGCCAGGTATCAGTAATATGGTTGCAGATGTGCAGGGGTGTCATCTGTATACCCTTTTGTGACCTGTGTCACACATTCCACATTAGGGTTGACTGTGTATACACCTCGGTGATGTGGGTCACATTCCACATTAGATATGTATTGCATGTGAACATAGTCATGGCTATGAACTGTGTCAGTAGCTCACACTGTATAGCAATTGTGAAGCCACATGATGCCCTGCAATGGCTATGCACATCAGCTCAATGTACAGTATGTTCCTGTATATTTGTAGGGTGGACAGACAACATTGCATCAGCTGAAGGCCCATGCTAGTATAACACATCCCTGCATTGGGACACCATTACCGTACTGTAGATTGGAAAGGACACCATTGTGTTACACATGTATGCATGTCATTCAACACGTCAGCAGAGGACATGTCATACTACATGTGACTGGCAAGGTCATACACCACACAGCAGGACAGTGTACTGTAAACCTGTGCTGGTCTGTGGCACCATTGCAAAGTATGGACAGCCATGTCAAACATGTGTGTACAGCCACATGCACAATGTCTACACTCAGCTCAGGGGTAGGTGAAATAATGTTGAACAGACATGCACTAAAATCTTAAATACTGTTTTTTATTGTTTTTATCGTTTGAAGCAAAGTCTGAAGAATAAACTTTGGAAACTACTACTGTGTGCATGCCTCAAGCCCTCTTGCCTGCATTCCTGTTTTTGCAGTTACCTGTTTCAGTATTCCAAGTCTGTCTAGTGTGTGTGTGTGTGTCTGTCTGTCTGAGTGTGTGTGTCTGTGTCTGTCTGTATTTGTGTGCCTGTGTCTGTCCATCTGTGTGTGTCTGTGTCTGTCTGCATGTGTCTATGTCTGTCTGTCTGTGTGTGTCTCTGTCTGACTGTGTGTCTCTGTCTGTCTGTCTGTGTGTCTGGTATAACTTGTAATGTACAGTTCTTGTCTTCCCCTCACAGGTGTTGATGTAGGTGCATTGCCCTCCTGGTGTCCACCTGATGTTAGTGTCCCCACAGACTCTAGCAGTGATGGTGATAGTATGATTAAGGCACAGGCATGGTTGTCAGGGGCTGAATCTGTGCCACTGGTTGCCATGCCACCTGTCTCCCCCTCATCCTCGCACACAGTTCCCCTGCTTACACATACCCCATCATCACCGGCCATAGAGGAAGGACAGTTGGTGGGTGGTAGCATGGAACAGGGAAGTGGGGTGACTATGGAAGGTGTGCCTGCACGCCATGATCCCAGTCAACAGAATGGTGATGTCCCACACAGGCATGTGCCCAGTGCTGCTCGTAGGAGGACCACTGGCCAACATGCCCCTATGAGACCAAGCACATCAGCTGGAGTCACGAGACACATGCTTCAGGCTGTAATGGAGGCACAGGCATGTGCTGAATGGCACAACAGAGAAAGTCTGAGGCTTCAGAGGGCTGCTGTCCATTCATTAACTGACAACATCCAGGCACTTGCAAATGCTCACCATCATCTTGCAGATGTTTTGGATAGATGATTGGGTGACATGGTCGGAATCCTTGACAGTGGCATGTCAATCCTCGAGCATAGAATGTCTGTGCTGGAACATCTGGAGGGAGTGAGGCATCGGGCACGTGGACATAGGTCAGCTACATCACCTGTTGAAGGTCTACGTGAACATGGTACTGCACATGCCTGATCCCATAGTGGCGGAAGCAGCAGCAGTGCAGCTGGTGCTGTGCATTCCACTCCAGGACACAGCAGGCCATGTCTGTCTGTCTGTGTGTGTCTCACCAAACACTCCCTTATCAATATCTGACAGTATTAATACTAATTATCTCACACCTGAACTACACCCCTATTACCTATACTAATCCATCCTCTGCTCTAACTACTTCCCTTTCCTATTCCTTCACTACATCCTTTACTTATCTAACCTTATACTCTTGACCCACCTCATCCTCTACTAACATTCTTACCTCTTTTCAACTGTACATACACACTATACCTACTTTCTTCCAACAACTACTCTACAATGGCTATAACACAAAGAACTATTTTCACACAGTTACTTCTCTTAACTTGTATTACAGCCTCTCTAACCATACCCTATTCCCTCACCTTCATGGAAAACCTTACTATTTTTAAACAAAACCATAATTTCCAACAAACTCTATCCTATACTTGTATCAACACTCTTACTCACTGTAACATAACCTCTATGTCTAACTACATACTCCCAAAATATCATAGAGCAACACATGTAACATACCTCACCTCTAAAAAGAGTTTGAATAACCTCAATAAAATCTTTAATATAAAACTACTTCACCATTGTCATCTCCTTTCAGATGGTGATATTCATCCAAACCCAGGCCCCAATGGTCATAATTCCAATATCCTAGATAATATAACTTTACCTGTGCACTCCACATTATCTAAAGCACCTACCTCCCTCCTAATAGCTCATCTCAACATTAGAAGTATCAATAATAAAATCTCACACCTTCATGCACTCCTACACCTGCACTCTTTTGACATCTTATGTCTCACTGAAACATGGCTAAAACCATCTACCCTAGATCAGTAAATTACCCCTCCAGGTTACAACATCCTTAGACATGACCGCATAACCAAAAAAGTGGAGGAATTGCTATTATTTATAAAGCTAATCTCCAGATTTCCCTGTCTAACACTATCCCATTACTTGACACCAAATCCAAAATATTATCTGTCACTCTCCAATTAAACAACTCCAAATCTATCTACCTATTTTGTATATATCTTCCCCCTGGAAACAACACTAGTACTCTTGAACACCTACTTAGTTACCTATCTACACAACTTCCCCAAGAGACCATTGTACTAGGAGATTTTAACATAGACTGGCTCACCTGTAATTCTCTGACCCCAACTAACCACTTAAATCTTTTTGGCTTCTCTCAACTATAACTACTCCTACTAGAATTCGCAAACCTAACAGGAAAGAATCTACCCTTGATTGGATCCTTATCAATAGCCATCCTAACAACTATACTCCAGGAACCCTTCCTGATAATATCAGTGACCATATGCTTACTTACATTATCAGACAAAAAGTTCACATTCCAAATACTCTTAATCTTATAACTTCACGCTCTAAAAAACACTTTAATCCTGACAGTTTTATAAACGAACTAAAAGCATGTGATTGGTCACCACTAACATATCTGGAACTTAATGAGGCTGTAACCTACTTTAATACTAACTTTATTCAAATACTAAATCACCATTCACCATACCGCTCCATTAGAATAAGAACCAAATCTGCCCTTGGCTAACTAAACAAACTAGGCAAAAATGCTACTTAGAAACAAAATTTGGGCTAAATGGAGAACTACCAAATGCCCATCTGATCACCTTCTCTTCAAACAATTAAGAAATGCTACCAAGAGATACCCTTAGGGATAAAAAGACTTGACCTAAACCTCCAACAAACTTCATAACATACGCCAAAAATTTTGGTCAGGAATTAATAAACTTCTTCAGCCAGGAAACACTACTACCCACCCCTGCAGGTTTCAACCAAAATAATTCCAACCTGATCCCTGATGCCTTTAATAAATACTTTACAGAAGCCATTCAATCTCTAGCTAACTCTCTACCACCTTTACCTGCTTCGCAGTTGAATACCTCTAATACTTCTTCCCCAACCTTTCATATACACCCTGTTCCAACATCTCTTATTTACAAACTACTTACTAAACTAAAACCTTGTACCCCATCCGCTGACCGTCTCCCATCTGAATACCTACAAATTGCTGCACAAGCCATTGACTACCCCATATCTATCCTGATTAACAGAACCATTACTGAAGGCAAAATCCTTACCATATGGAAAATATCACATATTATCCCTCTACACAAAGGTGGAACTTCTATTGACCTCTCTAACTACCGACCTATTGCCTTACTCTCCCCATTAGCCAAAATAATGGAAAAATGTATTCACAAACAAATACTTAACCACCTTCTACAAAACAACCTACTAGCCAACTGCCAACATGGCTTTAGACCATTCCACAGTACAACTACTGCTCTTCTCTCCTTCACTGACACTATAAACAAAAACCGCAATAATAACTCCTTTTCCTCTGCACTATTTTTAGACCTGTCAAAAGCCTTTGATATGGTTAATCATACCCTACTTCTTGAAAAACTAAAGCACCTTTCTCTCGACCTACAAGCATTACAATGGTTCAGATGTTATCTTCAAAATAGACAGCAAGCTGTACTATGGGATAACAATTTGTCTTCCTTACTTCCTGTTAATATTGGAGTCCCTCAAGGCTCTATCTTAGGTCCACTTCTTTTTTCCATATTTATTAACGATCTCCACTTGAACATACCCCACGCCACTTGCATCCAATATGCAGATGACTCTACCTTAATCTGTACTACCAATAATATACCCTCACTCCAATCCCTAACCCAAACTGTATTCCAAAAAGTAGAAAACTGGTTCATGCAACATCGTCTTCTCCTGAATCCAAAAAAAAAACAAAACTACTACTTTTTACACCAACTCATAAGTCACCCACTCCATTCTTCTCTATAACCTCCAATAATGCTACTAATATAGCACCAGATACTACCACCCGCCTACTAGGTGTCACAATCGACAATCATCTTAACTTTGATGACCATATTAACTCCACCATAAAGACTGTCAACAGAAAACTTGGTACCCTCTACAGAATCACACCCTTCCTTACACCCTCAGCCAGGCAAACTATCACACAAACGCACCTCATTTCTACCCTTTTCTATGCCTCTGCTATATATACCAGCCTATCAAAAAACAACATCTCCAAACTTTCTACCTGCTATAATAGTATTGCTAGATTCATCACATGCTCTCCCTTTAAAACCCACCACTGCCTTAACATTAAACAACTAGGATGGTTAGAAATACAGAACCATATACTCTGTCAACAGTTACTTATGACACAAAAGATCCTATACCACCCCAATGATACACCCATCCTCTCTAATCTGATCTCTCCATATAAAAATCTGGCTACTCTACGTTCTGCAAATAAACTACTTGTCTCCTTAACTAAATCAAACAACAAAGCTGGTGACTCTCTTTTCTCAAACACTATAGGAAAAAAATGGAATCAGCTCCCTCCTGAACTATCTACCCTAGCATCTGCTTCTCAATTCAAAAAACAAATAAAAGAACATCTAAAAACTAAGTGGCTTTGTCCTTGTGCAAACCCAGACTGAAACTTGTATTTCACTCCTACTCCAACCCTACCCCTCCCTCTTGCCTCCAAAACTTATTTCTCTCCTCTTGCTTTATTCTTAGTAATTTGATAGGATTTGGGAACTTTGTTCTTTCTGCAATTGCCCTGGTGCTGTCTAGTGCATTTGCTTGTTTATGTCTGGTCTGGCTTTTGCCTAAATGTTTTGTAGTCACTGTTTGTAAGTCCCATTTGCTTTTCTCATTTTACCTATGTTACTATGGTACTGTTGCTTTATTACTTTATTTCACTTGTTTGCTTTTTGTTATATTGTTATTCTTATGCTTGGAGCTTTTCTCCCCGGGCCTCTACTGAAAATGGACATGTATCCAGTTAGACTAGCCCGGTCAACAAATGTAAAATAAAAAAAAAAATAAAATAAATGTGGTCCTGGATGGTCCCAACAGGGACACGATTCCAGTGGACATGTGTCACCAGACGGTACCCAATCTGGACCTCTGCCTGGTTGTGCCTGTGCAACCCCTGGCAGGTGCAGGTCACGTGGCTGTGGCCGGACACTGTGAACTGTAAAACCTGCCTTGTACAGTCTGCAGCTGTCAATATTACCCCTGTGTAGGCCAGCCACATGCCAGACCTGTGTGCATGCATACACACACACTGGAAACAAATGTAAGGCACCTCAACACACACGCATAACATCCACACACACCCAATGATATCACAGGCCCTAACACACATGCATGATGTCATCCAATGGCACAGCCTAGGCCTCTAGCAAACATTATCACCCTGTGCATATGATGATGCCTGTGCCACATCCCTGTCATCCACACCATTGGTGTAGGGAGATGTTCATATAGTCTGATGCACAGGGTGAACATACTAGGTAGACAACTGTAGATTAATATTGTTGAGTAGTGTTGACAGGCAGCAGACATACCATGTATTGCAGTTTTAGAATGTATTTTGTACATTTGACAGTATGTATCATGTGTAACAACACTAACAGCATGTTGATCTTGATGTTCTGCCTTCCTCTTTCAGGTGTAGTTACATGTGCTGGGGGATGTTCATGTTTGTGGGAGTCCCATATGTACATGTTGACTACCCACAGGTCAGTATGACAATACCTGCATGCACTTTGTAGCTTCCACATCACAGTTATATTCTCCAATGTTTCAATTATGTTTACTGTTCTAATGATCTAAGAGCATGATAGCTGTGTAGTAAGCTACTTTGTTCAGAGCCGTCACATCCATAGTGGGTGACATCACAGGTATAGTTACCTGGAGCGCTGAGTGGTATGCCGGATGACAAGGGTAAAGGCCAGTGAAAATAGTGGCTTCTCATTGGGAAGCAGTAATACCCACTGCCATGACAGCATGCAAACACAGACACACCCACACACTCAGGGATTCACAGACACAGTAACACACACTCTGACACACACACACAGTTGCCAGTGATTGGATGAGAACCCTTGCCTATGTGCATATCATAATTATAGTACTGTGCAATTACAAGATGTTCCACAGAGATTACACATGTACAGGTAGTTGGAATGGCCTAAGATCGAGGACATCGACAGGGATAATACAGTGCAGTGAGTGTATGTGGGGAGGGGGGTCCATCAGTAGGCTATATAGCAACAGGTCACACCCCAGGGTGTACATGTTAACAGGGGGTTAGTATGTCCATCTTCGATTAATGATATCAACAGGGATGCTAGATTGCATTGAGTGGATGGGGAGAGAGGGCATTAACATTTCACTATGGTAAAATACAGCCTCACTCCAGGAACCAGACAGCCATACACATGGACAGCCATACACACACACACACACACACACACACACACACACACACACACACACACACACACACACACACACACACACACACACACACACACAGACACACACACACACACACACACACACACACACACACACACACACACACACACACACACACACACACACACACACACACTGGCATTCACAAAGATATACACCTATGTCACACACATACAGACACTTTACATGTGTGAGGTTTAACCACCTGCCTATGCCTTTCTTTCTACACTTCACTCTGTACTGGTATCGATAACAGTGTTCAGGACAGTGATAACATGTGGGATGTATTCCCAACCATATGTGACATATATGGACACACACCCACATGTGCCAGTACTGTGAATCAAACACCTGCCTATCTCATGATAGGTACTACAGAAGTACAGCACTATCGCATCTGGAACAATGCTTACTGACTCTTTCCTTTGACAACTGTGCTGCTATATGCACAATATATGCACAGGGGAGGTATTACTGTTACAGGTGTCATGAGGTTTGCCTTCAGTGTCACCCTTACAGCATGCTACATTGTCTGTCTTCCACTTCAATTAACAAAACCTGACCTTAGCAGGTACACAGGTTATTGTAGGACTGGTTGTAACACACCAGTGAGCTGTCCTCAGTAATCATTCATCTGCAAAGAAGCCCCACCACTTAGTAGTCATGTTCAAACATCTGTCCATACTTCCTGTACGGCTTACTGTACTTAGAGCATATCACCATATACAGTTGGCAATGTTGAGGCTGCATTACACCAGCATGATGTACTAAGACAACAGTCACCTTCAGACATCAGACACTGCACACACATGGAATCTACACAAACAGCAATACATGTACACATATGCGGTCTACATCAGTACGTGCACTAGCAGGTCACCAGGATACATTCCACACCTTCCCCACACCATGTGTGAAACATAGCTGAGCATTACACCATAATGGATGTTGTATTCATGTACTGGTAGGACACAACCACTTTCACCAAATAGCCAAGTGTACATATATTACAACAGCACTTATCAGCGTGACACACACAGCATTATTCCATGTCATGCTCCTACAAACATTTTCTTGAGAATGCCATGGTGAAGCCAGGGCACTGTAATGGTCAACAGTGAGCACATCATATTTGCCACACATACACCTCGTGTGTACTGGAAGAGTGCCAGCAATGTGCTCTGTTAGAGCTAGGCAGTACACTCATTCAAGCATGTGCAAGGTCTGTGGCTTGTAAACATCACACCCCAGCATATACTAGCTATTGTGGTACTAAGGCTAATGTCCAGACAGCACACAGCATGCATAGCTTGCAATTGTTGACATGAGGTATATGTAGGAGCTGTGGCCACACATGGCTGTACATGTCATGAACATATCACTTGTGACTACTCAGGAACATACAGAGCAGAGCTGGATTTCCCTGAGTCTGTCAATATTGGCCTTGTGTAGGTCCTATGGTCCTGTTATTTGGGTATGTTTGTAGACATTGCATTAGGCGGACATGTCTAAAGACATACATGCCACATGGGGTGTTGTATGATATGATAGGTGTCATGGGTGACCAGTAGAGAGGGGACATTACCTCTGTCAACATAGATATCAAACCTTATGTACTGTTAGCATGCTATCTGCAATGTGCATGTGTGTAATGACTGTAGCCACCTGTATGTAGGAAGGTAAATGAAAGCTATGGTAATGTAATTTATGTTGTATGAGTGTGGGATGTACATATCCAGGGCAAGTACGGTTAGGTCATATCCAACCATGAGGGTGTTGTTTATTGGTGTACAGCAACAATCAACCGTGTTAATGCTGACAACATCTGAGGGACCTGGTATGTATGCAACTGAGCTGGTTACAAACAGTGGTATTATTGCATTGCATAACACATTATGCAGCTGTGTCTGTACATGGGTATTTTGCACAGCTGATGTAGGCCTAGGTACAGTCCACCAATCAAGGGTTATCTGGTGGTCTACCATACTATGTCATACCACATATGGATGTGTGTTGGTAGTCTGGGAACAAGGTGGTGGATGTATATGAGGATACAACCTAGAATGCAGCATTTGCCACTCTCACCTGTACCTGACTCATCTGTGATGTGTTATGTCGGAGTAGTGGTCTTTACATGTGAGTAGCCTTTATGAGTATGTAAGCTGCTCGTACTACAGGACAATAGTTATATCCAGTTAATCGATTTATTAAAAATCACAAAACGGCCATAAAAACACTACAAACAATACCAGTTAAAGCTTTCTGTACCCCACCCAGCCTTCCTCAGAACAACTGTTGTATTTTGCAAATGGTATATATACACCCAGCTACTCTCAATTAATCAATTGAATAATTAATCAATCATATAAAAGACCGCCAAAACAAATTTTTTTAAATACTTCATAGAAAAATCTACTTTACACTAAACAGTGATCCTATAATGAATATAAACTATACATATAAATAATATGAACTATACATTTAAAAATGAAGGTTAAAGATATGAAAGATGTTTTAAAATGTTCTAAAATAATGTAAAGTTGTTTAAATTCAACAGACCATTCCAAATAGCTCATATCTTTTTATATCTTTTTAATATACACAGTGTATCTATACTGGTATTTATTCTAATGCTAGGAAAGGTTTTATGCTAATAAAATCATTGAGACCTGGCGGTCTCGTGGAATCTGTTATGATTTGCCATTTACTTTCACATAATGACAGTTTCATTTTAATCTATCTGTTCAATAATGGAAAAAAGGAAGTGGTCATCCCTTTATCTAAAATGTGCCTATATAGTGCATTTTTTGGTGTCCTGCTCCTGTTTTGTACACATGTTCTGTTATTAAAATTGTCTCTCAGTTTTTCCTATATAATGTGCATTACATTTTGTGCAGGTAGCCAAATATACAACCTGTTTAGTTTTACAGTTTCCTCTTTCACATCTAATAGTGGTGTGACATATGTCCCCAAGTGTTATGGTCTTACTCAAATTTATGTATTTGCACTGTTTACAATTTCCACATTTAACAGTGCCATGTATTTTGTTAGTGTTTTGTTTGAAATGGCTACCTCTTTCCAACAGCCTCTTCAAATTGGGGGCTGTTTTGAAAACACATCTCGGTACAGGGTCCAATATATGGTCCTTGTCCATAACCATCAATGTCATCCAATGTTTTTCCAAAATTTCTTTAATGATTTATGTACTAGGGGAATACATGAGGACACAAACCCTACCCATAGGGGTGCTAGATGTACTCTCCTTAAGGGATTGTTGGTATGAACCTAATAAGGGTGGATATTTCTTACCCCATTCGTTGTGGACATATTTGATAACTTCGTTGACCATTTTTTCAGGATACGCTCTTCTAATGAACATTTCCTTAATGGTGTTAAGTTCAGATTCCAAAATATGTGTGTTGGACGACATCCTCGCCGCACGTATACATTGTCCTTTAATTACATTGTGGAATACGTGTGGTGGATGATTGCTACTGTAATGGACGTAATCATTCGAGAAGGTAGGTTTTCTGTAAATTCTCGAAGTAAACCCATGTTCATTGTTACTCAATAGTACATCAAGATAGGAAATCTCCTTGTAACTGTATTCAAAAGTAAATTGTAAAAACTCCACGGTGTTGTTCAAATATACCATAAATTCCTGTAATCTGTCCTCTGATGCCTTCCACAAAATGAAGATGTCGTCCAAATATCTGATGTATAAAGCAATGTCTTTGTAAAAGGAACTCTTGAACACATGTTCTGATTCCCATTCAGCCATGACTAAGTTCGCGAAGGGACGGGCCGCTGCTCCCATCGCTACTCCCCTAGTCTGCCTAAAGAATTCTCCTTGGAAGGAGATGTAGTTGTAGTCCAACACGAGTGACATCATATCACAAATGAGGCTGACCTTCTCCCAAGGGAATTCGGTGAACTTAGTAAGACTTCTTTCTAAAAATTCCAATCCCTCAGTCCTGGGTATACTTGAGAAAAGGTCAACCACATCCACTGTTAAATAAATCAAATTGGTGTCCCATACATCACTTGTAATGGCCCCCAGAAATCTCCATGAGTCCTTGATGATATGTTGAATGTTGTCGTAGGTCTTCTTAAGCCAACTGTCGATCAATTGTCCTATTTTGAAGGTTTTGGACCTGGAGCCTGATACAATAGGACGAAAGGGTGGTTTGTGAATGGATTTGTGTATCTTAGGGATACCCACCATCTTAGCTAGAACTGGATGGTCCACCTTAATGAAGGAATAAGTATCATTAGAAATCCTATTGTCTATAAGATATTCCTCTATGATGAGGTCTATACGCTTATGACCAATGTTTACCTGATTAAGAGAGATGTTCTCATAATTCCCTGAATTTTGGAGTATATTATATATCTCACAGTTATAGTCATCGGTGGAAAAAATCACAGCTCCCCCTCCTGGTGTTTATATACCATTTGCAAAATACAACAGTTGTTCTGAGGAAGGCTGGGGTACAGCTGAAAGCGCTTAACTGGTATTGTTTGTAGAGTTTTTATGGCCGTTTTGTGATTTTTAATAAATCGATTAACTGGATATAACTATTGTCCTGTAGTACGAGCAGCTTACATTCTTCTACCACTGAATTGTTCTTGTGTCGTTTGCCTACATTATTGTGGTGAGTTCGTGGTTATGGCAGAAGATATGTCTCCCGCTGCTTCATTGTCGAAGGACGTTATATCAGAACTAAGGGCCGATGTCACAGCACTTCAGGGTGAAGTGCGTAAACTTTTAATGTTATTTACTGAAATGGTTTCTCAGAAGAACGAGAAACCACTTGATGAAAGTCATTCCGGAGAATCCACGAAGCTGGTCCGAGCACACCTGGTGCATGCAACTTCCGAGGACGAAGCGGAAGTTTACCAACTGCCTGTAACACACGCCATCACGCAGAGAATTATTGGGCAAAGACCGCTAGGGAGAGAGGTTAGTACACCAGATTGTGGCTTCCCCAAAGCCCTACTAGACACTGACGGTGTCTTTGAAAATCCGCCAACTATACATCATATTGGAGAAACCGCAGCAGATAGCAGGGTGGAGAATTCTCGGGCATTGGATTTAGGAGGATTATCTCTTAAGTGAGCGTCGAATTTGTGGAACAGGATTGTACGCGATTAGACAACCAATATGGTGGGCGAGCGAAATTAATAAACATATTAGCAGTCAGCCTAGGGCCGTTCGGATATTTCATTATAAAGATAAAACGGACAATGCACATTATATTAGTAATAAGTTTGCAAAAGTAGCATTCAAAAGCGGAGAGAGTTGTTTGAACAATTTTTAAGCTTAAAAATTGTACCAGGTATTAGATTCTTCTCCTTTAAACTACCTATATTTTTCTACCACCTGAAGTTGAAAGCAAATTTATTAAGTAGTTTGGATATGGGGGATATGGATTCACTTATTAAGCATTTGATGCCAAATTATGCCTATTAGGGCCACAGTTAGAAACAGAACCTATTAACCTGATCCACATCCCAGAATTATTTTACATGATGTTTTTCAAGGTGTTTAACCTACACAACATGGAGATCTCTCAAACGTGTGCACAATTGCTAGAAAAAAAGATGATGAAGTTCCCTACGAGAGAGGATGGAATTATGTGCATTATGAGAAGGAGATCAAAATATTGTAATTGAATTTGGCCTTACAACATATAACAAATGTTGAAAGTCCAACTTAAGGTATTTGGGGTATAGAGGAAACCAGCTAACAAAAAGCATTACACCGCTGGCTCCCCAATCCCCATGTTCATAACTGAGCAACTTGTATGCAATGACATCTATTGGACATACAACAAGATGCAAGGCAAGAGAAATCTTACATCTGACAATCTTACAGGTTTGGTAGAAAGAAAAAATCTATCTGATCTATTACCAACAAACAAATATCATCAGGGTTGAAAAACCTGACATGAGAGCTGCGGATTTTTTCCCGACCTATGACTATAACTGTGATATATATAATACTCCAAAAATTCAGGGAATATGAGAACATCTCTCTTAATCGGTGTAAACATTGGTCATAAAGTTTATAGAGACCTCATCATAGGTATCTATAGGATTTCTAATGATACTTATTCCTTCATTAAGGTGGACCCATCCAGTTCTAACTAGATGGTGGGTATCATCTCTAAGATACAAATCCATTCTAACTAAACCACCCTTTATCCCTATTGTCCAGGTAAATAGGACAATTGATCGACAGTTGGCTTAGAAGAAGACCGACAACATTCAACATGTCATCAAGGACTCATGGAGATTTCTGGGGGCCATTACAAGTGATGTATGGGACACCATTTTGATTTATTTAACAGTGGATGTGGTTGACCTTTTCTCAAAAGTATACAGGACCTTGAGGGAATTTTTTTAAGAGAAGTCTTACTAGTTCACGAGGAATCATTTGGGAAACCTCAGTCAGCTCACCTGTGATATGTCCATGTGATGTCACTCAGCAACTGGACTACAACCAAGGAAGGAGAATTCTTTAGGCACTCAGGAGGGGGAGGGGAAATGCTGTCAGTGATCTTAGCGAGAACATGTGCCAGCTGAATAGAATGAATAAGAATCAGAATGGGAATAGAACATTGGTTTACACATTCATTTTGTGGAATACATCAGATTTTTTACATTTTATCTTCATTTTGTAGAAGGCATCAGAGGGGTATGGTATATATTTGAACAACACCGTGGGAAGTTACAAGGAGTTTTTACAATTTACTTTTGAATGCAGTTAAAAAGGATGAGAATAACTTGTGTGCTTTTTGCAAAACTTATTTCGAACCTATACTTATGAACTATTACGTAAATAATGATTATGCGATTGTTACTTGTATTTAGCAATCAATCCCACAGTCTCAATAGGACACAATGTAATGCAATGAACTCTTCAACACACATATTTTGGAATCTGAACGGGTAAGAAATATCCACCGTACATCTAGCACCCCTATGTCCTCATGTATTAAAACATTGGATGACATTGATGGTTATGGACAAGGACCATATATTGGACCCTGTGCCGAGATGTGTTTCAAAACAGCCCCCAATTTGAAGGCTGTTGGAAAGAGGTAGCCATTTCAAACAAAACACTAACAAAATACATGGCACTGTTAAATGTGCAAATACATAAATTTGAGTAAGACCATAACCACCACTATTAGATGTGAAAGAGAGGACTAAGAGGAGTAAACTAAACAGGTTGTATATTTGGCTACCTGAGCAGGACACTAAAAATGCACTATATAGGCATTTTTTAGATAAAGGATGACCACAGCTTCCTTTTTTTCCATTTGAACAGATAGATTGCACACCCTTACTAGAGAGGCTGGAAAAATGTGAAAAATATGTGGTGAAAGTAAATGCAAATCATAACAGACATAACAGATTCCGATTTCTCAACATAAAACCTTAAGATATGAGCTATTTGGAATGGTCTGTTGAATTTAAACAACTTTACATTATTTTAGAACATTTTAAAACATCTTTCATATCTTTAACCTTCATTTTTAAATGTATAGTTCATATTATTTATATGTATAGTTTATATTCATTATAGGATCACTGTTTAGTGTAAAGTAGATTTTTCTATGAAGTATTTTAAAAAATTTGTTTTGGCGGTCTTTTATATGATTGATTAATTATTCAATTGATTAATTGAGAGTAGCTGGGTGTATATATACCATTTGCAAAATACAACAGTTGTTCTGAGGAAGGCTGGGGTACAGCCGAAAGCGCTTAACTGGTATTGTTTGTAGTGTTTTTATGGCCGTTTTGTGATTTTTAATAAATCGATTAACTGGATATAACTATTGTCCTGTAGTACGAGCCTTTATGAGTATGTGTATACCACCACCTGGAATGGTCCATACCACTGTTATAGCCCACATGTCTGGATCTGAGTTATATGGTGGTATTGCAATTGTGCACTACAGAGTCTTCAGCCAGGTTTACCTCACTGCACAGATGTTGGTATTCCCCATTGTAGGTTCTACATTGAGCAAATGGATTACTAAAGCCACACATCTAGCACTGGTTAGCATAAGCATCCAATGCATTTGTCATGTAGGTGTCAGGGTGTTACTTCTGTGTGTCAGACATTTACCTTGGAATGTGGCTATATGGGTAAATGTGACCTAGGTATTATCCACACACACGTGTAACATGGATGCATGTGCTCTGTGTTGAAGGCTCGTCGTTCGGTCATGACAGCCCAGAAAGACAGACACTGGACAACCTCATAATAACAGCAGGACATTGGCTCATTTTTTGGTCAGGCAGTTGCCACCTGTACCATGACATCACTGTGTGTGGTATTAATGCGATTGGTAGCAAATGCCCCATGTAAGGTGACGGACAGCGGCAGAACTTGTGTATATGACCAATGTGAGATCTAATTAGGGTAGCAGTCCTGCTAATAATGACAACTACTAACACAGCCAGGAGAGGTCATCTTGACACCTGCACCTCAGTACCATTACACAAGGTGGCTCACACATTATGCTTGCACATGCCACTGTTCCACATATAATGCCACTGTCCACAACCTGCTATCAATGTATGCCTTTCAGGGCAGCAAGGTGTGTGACACATGCTGTAGGTAGCATCTGCCTGTGTGACCCAGGTAACCTATTGTCTGTCATGTCCACACATGCTTGAATGTATATACGTGACATATATATGTCAGTACATCATGTACATGTATGCATGTGTATCACACAGCACAGACACAGATATATCATTTACAGGCCACATACAGGTATCAGATAGTAAACCAGTACGATGTGCATATATGCCGACAAGTAAGATGTACCT
>NC_056738.1:297156218-297163718 GCF_019279795.1 Protopterus annectens | reverse complement strand
ACTGGTCAGTGTGTGAAACCATTTGTTTCCTGTGTTACTCACTGAACACACATCTGTGAACAGCAGGAGCATAGTGTGAGGATTGCAGCCAGTGCATGGTGATAGTGAATGAGTTACTGCCATCGCATCCCTGACTGGATATATGTCATATGAAAGAGTGGGATGACAGACACTGTTTGGGGTACTCACTGACATGCCAATAATGGGCCACTGTTCATAGCTGCAGTCACAAGTCTTCTACTTTTTGTACAGATGTTATGCAGTATATATGCATGTGTTGTGCTCCCTCTGCAAATGTATACCATCTGTTGTGTTGGGTTGATGGCCATATCTATGCATGCTGTTATAAGTACTCCTGAATGCTGTTGACTATTACTAAGCCATATCTGTGTTTAAACTGCAACACCATAGGCTGTATGGGTTTGGAGGTCCCAGCAGTACCTCCTGTCCCACTTCAGCTGGCCATGGCACCGGGCACCAGCACACCTGGGGCCCAGCCTTGGACCTCCACCTCTGTTGACTCTGCACCACCTTCTGGTGGTACCACCACTGAGGATGGGGCTTGTCCTCCCTAGGAGCAGGTCTAGACAGGAACATGTCCACTGTTGTACAGTCCCAGACGTGGTGCATAGGGGGCTCAATAAGGGGTTTCGAGGCCAGCTACACCAGCTCAAGGGCAGAGTGTCACATTTACAGGTTGAGGTTGCCCCTCCTAGACAGCCCCCAGCACTGCCATCCTTGTAGCTAGCTGTTTTGGTGAAGTGGTGGCTGCCCATGGCTGGAGATCTCCATCCCACTGTTTCCATCTGGGGGCTCATGAGCTTGTGCCTGCCGAACACCCCACCCTGTCTGAGGTGTATCCACCCACATGTGTCATATACTGACCCTGTATGCTGTCTTGTCTGTCATTCTACCCTAACTATCCTCCATGAGCATACCTATTCTCATTCCCCCACATCCCACTCTCACCCTATGGAAACAAAAGGCCAATTGGTTCCTAGAACAACATTTGCCCCATACATAGCTGTCCATTTTACAGACATGTCAACTGGACACGTGACCCTTTTAATATGCATCACAACATACTCCAGTTGTCCTCACCCCTGTCTCTCAGGTGCATGATCCTAGTATGCACACGACTCCTAAATGTTCCTGGTACATGTGATGTGGATGACCCCATTGTACACATAACACTACCGGTCCCTCTATGGTTACCTCATTTACCTTTATCATGATGATGATGTCGCACACAGCACCTTGCAAGAGTACTGTTCTCACATAATGATTGGACAGGAACTGTTGTGTTCATGTAAATAACATGCAAAGAATGATGTATATGGCCAATGTACAAATGTTTGCATGTATGAATGAATGACACATGTCTGTCTGAGGGAGTCTTGATATTACATAGGACAACACTGCTACATAATAAAGGCATTGCTGGTGTTTCCCTTTTCATTCCTTTGTAATGCTTTGTTGTCACATGGGATGTTCCTGATATATCTATATATATGTATGTATCTATATGGTGGACATAAACACTCACACAAACATCTACATGATGGAATACATTTCCTATACTGTTGAATGACTGCGCTGGATGATATGTTTGTGATAAGGTCCAATGTCTGTATATCTGCCATGACTTAGTGGTAAATCACGATAGCTGTGTGTGCAGGGTCCTGGTTTTGAGCCTTGCAGAGGCCGTTTATTTTGTTGCTGGGCAGAACAAGGCAATTGGATACAGAGTGATTAAGGCACATTAAAGCCGTTGTGAGTGGGTGTGCATGGGTTTGTGCGGTGCTTACCAATGCTAACCTCTGGTTACAGTTTCTTACACTCAGTTAGCCTCTACATTGCTTTACCAGTGTAATGATCGCATATTGGCAGCCAAACAGGCTTACATCCGCTTGCTCCCGCACTTGCAAATGCATTGCATTTGGTGTTTGCATCTGACACTCACACCACTGGGTGGAAGTGAGGACTACGATATTACCTTGTGATGTATCAAAAATGATCCCACATGCAGAAACCAGCGTAGCCCAACTGTCGAAATACAGTCACAATGTAGATGGTATAAATTCACTCTGGAATAGCTCAATGCAGCAACAATAAAGGCTTCGATAGCTAATTTGGATCCTTTATTTTAGAAAGACAACAAGACAGAACACTTCGAACAAGCGCTTTCGCCTGGTTGTACCAGGCTTTCTCAAGTTGGTTTAAACTAGTAGTTCTTGTCTCTTTTATATTTTAAAAATTGGTCATGTGCTTTAATTAGCACTTACTAATTGAAAGGATTAAACCAAACTCGTACTATTACAAAAACATAACTAAAAAATGCTACTATGCATTAAGTTTGTTTAAAAATGCAAGCATAAATTATACAAACATATGCTCACGTATTACTTTAAAATCTGCTGTAGTGAAAAATATTCATTCAATTATATATTAAAAATAATAAAACCATCACCGAATAAGCATATATTAAAACATTTTGTACATAAATTTTTAAATATTTAAATATGTATACACAATAAGTGCAAGGGAAGCCCAGAACATTGCCAAACTATTCATAGAGTGATTTAATTGGTGAACTAAAGTTACCTACATATATAAAATGCAATAGCAGAGAAGAAATGACACTAAACTATGAAGATGGCCATATAAGTATAAGATGGGTCAAGATGTAAATTTATGTAATAAAAATAAACCATGTAACCCAAAAGGTCCCCTCTGTGAATATAATTAGAGCAGTTTATCTCTATTCATCTTTAGCACACTCATAAGGCTTATACTATCATTCAAGCCCGGGGGTTGGGTGGTGTTTAGCTTGATCTGCCAAATTAATTCTCGGTTTTCTAACCGAGATTCCCAATCTCCACCCCTGGAGTCCTGGGTAACCTGCTCTATCACAAAAAACTTGAGTTGCATGTTAGGACAACTTAAGAGATGTTTATAAAAGGCATTAGTGTCTCTTTTTATTTCTATATCATTGAGGTGCTCGTAAATCCACCTTTTAAGCATCCTCTCTGTCTTCCCTATATAGAAGCTATCACAAGACATGCAGGCTCCCAAATATACCACCCCTTTAGTTGTGCATGTGTGTCAACCATGGGAATTCAAATAAAACCTTCTAGCAGCTAAATAATAGCTTTCCTTTTCTATAATATAGGGGCACTGGTTACAGGCACTACATTTATGTGTGCCTAATTTCTTTGAAATTTGCCCTACAATTCTGGGGTTGTTATTTCCTTTTCTGAATTGAAATAGCCCCTTTAGATTAATATCTCTTTTCCTAGTATAGCTCACTTTCTCCGGCAAAAACTGGTGAATGTCATTATGTGAAGCTAAAATAGGCCAAAAAGTGTTAATGGTATTTTCTACCAAATTCGAATCCCCATTGTAGGTGTAGACAAAGTTGTTTTTTAATGATGAGTTCCGCTGTTCCCTATTAGGTTGTGTTACAGGCAGTCCTTTTCCTAAAAGAGGGGGGTACAAAGAATCTCTTTTCTCTATTACCTCCGATGCTAGTGATTTTACCAGAATACGGGGATATCCTCTTTGCAAAAACATGCCCTCCAGGATACTTATCTCTTGTAAAAAAAGTTCCATTGTGCTGGACATCCTCGACGCTCTTATAAATTGCCCCTTTACTATTCCTCTCTTAGTATAATGGGGGTGCCCACTGTCATAGTGTAGAAAGGTGTTAGAATGTGTCTTCTTTCTGTAAATACATGTTTGAAAACAACCTGCTTCCATGTCTTTGCTCAATAAAATATCCAAATAATGTAAAGAAAAATCACTGATTTCATATGTAAAAGCCAGAAATGTAGTAGTCGAGTTCAAGTAACTGAAAAAGTCCATAAACCTGTCCTTGCTACCTTTCCACAAAATACATATATCATCGAGGTAGCGTTTGTAAAATAAAATATGTTCCTTCCATTCCGTAGTATGAATGAAAACCTTCTCCCATCTGTAAAGGACAATGTTAGCATAAGAGGAAGCGCATGAAGCGCCCATAGCCACCCCTTTTTTCTGTTTAAAAATCTCCCCATTGAAATAAATGAAGTTGTTTAATAAAACAGTTTCCATAAATTGGACTATAAGATTAATCAAACTTCCATTTAAATTAGATTCGCTTGCCAAAATTTCATTAAACCAGTCCAAACCTGTAATATGGGGGATACTGGGGAACAATTCTATGACATCTATGGTGATCATTAAAAGGTCAGGATCAAACAAATTAGGTGTAATGCTGCCTATAAATTCCCACGAGTCTTTGCAAATAAATGTGAAAGTGGAAATTAGGTGTTTCAAATTTTGGTCTATAAATATTCCTAAAGGCTCTGTAATGCTACCAGCACCTGCTACTATAGGTCTAAATTTGAGAGGTGTTAAGCCCTTATGCACCTTTGGTATCCCGAAAATGACAGGGATTTTTGGTTTAGGGACAGAGAGAAAGTTATACAGTTTCTCATTAATACCCCCCTGATTGAGGTAGTCCTTGAGCATGTAGTGTATCTTAGAAATTGCTAAATTATATTCATTTCTTGAAATAAGTTCATAAGTCTCTGCGTCTTGCAGGATGTTATGTATATAGGTATCATATTCAAGGTTGTACATAAGGACTACCCCTCCCCCTTTATCGGGTTTCATCACCCTAATACTTTCTTTATTTAGATATTCAATAAGTTGTAGTAAATGAAAATCCAAATTACTTGATGTTTGTCTAAAGTGTGAACTACAACTGTCCCTAAGTGTTTTTTCCACTAGTTCATCAAAAACTTTCAAGTTGGGGTGTGTGGGGGGGGTTAAAAGTACTCCGTCTGCTAAGGGCATGGTCCAATTTCTCTTGACCTTTAAAGTAAACAGCTAGATTCAGTTTCCTGACAAATAATTTGAATTCAATTAATAATTTAGAGAGGTTCATGGGGCGGGTAGGAACAAAATGTAAACCCTTTGTGAATAGCTGAAAAAATTCAGAGGTGATACTAACATCTGTGTAATTATAAATCTTAAAATTATTTTCATTAAAAATCTGACACCCTTCTGTATCCAAGTTTAGTTCACCTACATTATCTAAAACACAAATAACATTTTCCTCATCTACCTGCGCCCCCTGCTCCAACTCTGTTGAAAATGTGTCTGATTCCTCCCCAACGGTCTGCCCTACGGGTATTGAAAAACCTGAGACTGGTTGTTACTGTCTTTTCGTGCTAGACGTTCACTCCTTCTCAGGGGTTCAGTTACAGGTGTAGCGGTCTCTTCATAAATAATATTCTCAAAATTATTATCTTTCGCTGCGTAATTAAACCTGTTATTCCTTGGCATTGGGTATGCTCTACCCTCTTTGTACTCTATTAAATCGCTTTCTAACTTCCTAGCTTTACAGCCTATAACTTTTAAGCAGTGTTGATCAACTTCCATAAATACATCATCGTATTTCTTTTTGAAACTCAAAAAATTTTTATGCTTAACAATGCTATCATTTAAAATGGAAAGCTCATTCAACAACGCATCAGCTTTTCTCTGATAATCTTGAATCATCAAGTTTAAAATTTCCAGCCCTGTCTTGTCAAACAAATCTAAAAGTTGTGAATGCAATGTTGATCCAACAGTGGCATTATTAGGAAATATGAAGCAGCGGAGCCCTTTGGGCACTCGCTGCACCCTGATACATTCATTAAGATAATTAATTTCTAGTTGAGCGTTTTTATAAGCATAGAGTTTATTACTTAAAGTTTCAAAATCAGAGTCCATTCGCTCAAATTGTTTATGTGCAGTACCTTGTTTAAAGATGTATCGTTGTTCTGTCCATGCTTGAAAGTTAAACTCTTTGTGGTTCGCGTTTTGAGCATTATCATTAAAGAAGTCCCTCTGTTCATGTCCACGCTGCTGGTCTTGTTTATCGTTGTTATTAATCGCTGTTGGTAAACTGGAAAGTACAATATTCTCACCGCCATTCGGCTCCTGGGTTCGTATAGAAGGTTTTTCTTTCGCTTGCCTCTGTTGTTGATTACCCGGCAACGATAAAGAACAGTCAGGTTTGGTTGCAGTCAGCAAGTTGCTGATGTGCGTCATCATCGTTAAAAGTTGGTTAAATTCTTGCCTAGTAACCGGAGAATCATCCTGTTCTTTCCTTAGAAGTATTAGTGTGTTTAGAAAGTCCGAGCCAGCTGGATCTTCCGCCATGGAAGAAAGAAGCAAATAACCAACAATCCAGAAACAAATCAAGTAACAAAAATGATCCCACGTGCAGAAACCAGCGTAGCCCAACTGTCAAAATACAGTCACAATGTAGATGGTATAAATTCACTCTGGAATAGCTCAATGCAGCAACAATAAAGGCTTTGATAGCTAATTTGGATCCTTTATTTTAGAAAGACAACAAGACAGAACACTTCGAACAAGCGCTTTCGCCTGGTTGTACCAGGCTTTCTCAAGTTGGTTTAAACTAGTAGTTCTTGTCCCTTTTATATTTTAAATATTACTTCAGATTACATGCCTACAGTATCGGGAATGGCTGCCCATTAGGTGACAGCATGCCCTTCAACTATACAGAATTTGTGGTCTGTCCAGAGTTTGATTCATATTATTGGTGTGTTCCTCTTACAATCTGCACCCATCTGGCTAATACATGGGAACTGACACTCTTCAATACAAACAAGTAATTGGGTTTTGGAAACCACATCCTTCAGCCGAGTCATGCTACTGCATACCTAATATTCTATCATCTTTCTAAGGCTGTCAGTGGAATATGTGCTTTCTGTCCCTATCAAACCTCTCATACAAATGGGGAAAATACAAACTGAATCAGGGACACGGCCTAATAACATCAGGGACACATTTAAATTATTAGTGCTATTAACCTGACACATTGACAGACTCAGAGCATATGTATTCATACACATTTTCTGAGGTAAATGATGTTTATAACTCTTAATTGTCGTTATTCATTACGTGTAATTCACCACCTTTCCTCCAAATGTCACTAGTTTTAGGAGGGATTAAGTGGGACAGAGTTAGAAATTGAGTCAAAATCAGGGATGTCCCTGGAAATTGTGAACAGTTCAGAGGTATGGTCCCTATTTGTTCCCCCAATGGTTTATGTCCTGTCCAGTGGATGTGCTCTTAGGGGTTGAGAGGTATGGACATCAGCAATGCCCATTTCGGAATATTACTTATATCCCCGGGGCAATCCTAATACGACTGTGCCAGCCAACACCTGCATGCCTAGGCCCATAATTGCATACCCATAGTTCCCCCACCTGCCACTCCTCTACAGCACTCATCCTTACTGTGGGTGCAGGTGGGGTATAAACACACCACTACACACTTCCCACTCTCCTCGTGTCTGGACACATGTACGTTGTGTCGACCCATGGGTTATCAGGCTTGCACAACCTACTTGTCCATGTACATCTACAGCCTGGTTTGATAAGTCATTACCGGGACTGCCTCCGATCATTAATTTTTGGTGTCCCACAAGGGACATCGATG
>NC_056738.1:297128718-297151218 GCF_019279795.1 Protopterus annectens | reverse complement strand
AACATAACAGCTGTCACTTCATAATATCTCTGCAGTCACTTAAGTTTTGCTGCCCAAGCTATGGCACAAACACAACAACCACTCAAACAATTTATTATCTGTGACCACTTATTGCTAATTGCCTGCAATTCTTTGAAACTGCACAGTATAAATGCATGCAATAAATTTGACTTGTATAATATATTGGGTGGTGTTTAGAAACAAGTGAAACACTGTGAAATCCTGTTTCGAGTACATTTGTGAGGGAACAATTTAAAGATGCCAAAGCACTTGAATAGTATGAAGGCTCCAGAAAATAGTACTGCAGTTGCTTTACTGGATATTGCTGCCTACTGCCATCACAGTATAGCATACAAGAATTATATCTGTCAGTGCAACTCTGGGTGAGCTCTGTACTGTTGATGCCAGCAGTCAGTCAAACTTAAAATTTGTCAGAACCACAGTTGAAGTCAACTTTGATATTACTAAAATGAACTTTTGGTGGTACTTCGAAGAACTAAACAACCTTAGAGTTAGCTATAGACAGCAATAAATGTGGGAGGCATGGGAAGGTGGTCTTGATACTCTGCAGAAACATTGCTATTACTACTACAACTACTATTACTACTGCTACTACTACAAATATTGATACTTTCACTAGTACTACAATTATTACTATTACAGCAGCTACTACTATTACTGCTACTTCTACTATTACTACTATCACTAGTGCTGTTACTACTACTACTGCTACTATCACTAGTACTACTATTACTACTACTGCTACTACTATTATCACTAGTACTACTACTGCTATTACTACTATTACTACTACTGCTACTACTACTACCACTCTTCTACTACTCATACTAATAAACAAATGGTTAGCTCTACTATTACTGCTACTATTATTAGTAATATTTTTTCTACTACTGCTAGTAATAATAGCTATGGAAAGCTAACAGTTTAGCTTTCGTGATTTTGCCGTAATGGTTTAGGGATTGATGTCATACTGTAGATCGTGACAATACATTGTGATGCCATTCACAACCATTCCCATGTGCAAAGTTAAATTCTGCTAATGCAGTTATAGATTTAACAGATCTGGAAAACTGCTCAGCAGAATTAAAGTCCCCTATGAGGAATACAGTTATCCATGAGTAACCACAACAGCACTGATGACCACAGAGCTGCCCAGTCTTTTTATTACATCAAGAAACCTATAGCAATCTGAATATAGCTAGAAGGCCTCAGACAGGACTGATTGAATCCCAAACTAACTGACAGTGAATACACCTAAGTAATTGTTATCAGCAGGATTAACTGAATCAGGCAGCCAAGACCAGGACCCATGAAACCTCACTCATGACTATGACCCCATATAACCAAGTGGCATACATTGTGATTGCCAACATTAAATGAGTATTAGACTTATTCATTTTGCACATGAAAAGCCATGTTTATATTTAAGAGGAAAGCAGTACTGTCACCTTCTGGTGCTCTCATCTCTATTCTATCCATGACTACCTATCCTATTTATTAGCTGCAGTGTATCATACGTAAGCCAGTGTTCTGCAGACGAGAATCCGTTTGTGCACAAGACCCCAGTGATCAGTTTGCTAGTGTCTTTCTATAGCCAGTTCAAGGACTTCTTCCCATTCTCATTGTTTTCATTTCTTTTTTCAGTGTCACCAATTATGGTGTGCCTAGGTTCTGTGTTCTACATGCGATTTGATCTATATAAAGATGCTTTTATTGCATATCACAATTTTCATCTGTCTATGAGCTGTTCCAGTATAGTTCTTTAGCCTGGAAAGAAATGTTACTTTGTCACTGAATTACAACAAAGATTAGAAATATTGCATATTACTGCAATACCTTTACAAGGTCTGAATTTCTAAGACAAGTTATATATTCTCAGTCTCAAAAATATCTAATTACTTTACAAAACAATGCAGAGCATTTAAATGCACTTTTTTAAATTGGGGGCCACTAGGCTGTCAGTTGCAGTTTATTTTCTTAGATGATTATACATGCATGAGAGCAATCATTTTCACAGAATGCATTCAGGGTCAGTGATACTTTAAAGTAAAAGTGGCTGTTATGTAGTAGCAACAGGACACACAGATGTGGTGCCAGTTCGCTTTGTAGTTCATAGAGAACACAGCCAGGGATATTATCAGGTCCTATGGAAGCTGTATTCTTGGCATTGGACAATGCAGCTTTAACCTGGGCTGCAGTAATGCTAAGTGCCTTGGCATTCTTCTAGTATTGTGATTGGTCCTTTGGGGGGGAAAGAGGGGTAAAGTTGGCAATGAATCTGTTGGGCCGTATGTTGGTAATATCTGTTGGCTCAGTATAGGAGGTACCATTGTGCAATAATTCAGAGCAAATTTGGGTATTGCCATGGCGGTTCTTGATATAACTATAAAAGGCTTTGTGATTGGTTTTAGTGTCTGCCACAATCCTGCCTTCATAGCTGGCTTTACAGGATTTTATGAGGGATCTCAACCTTTTGTTGAGTTTAATAAGGAAGCTTTTCCAGTCTTGGGACTTCACCTTTTTCTGCAACAGTTTCTTCCTTCTGTTGTAGAGTTTTTTAATGGCAGGAGACCACCAGATTGGTTTCCTTTTTTGGAGGAGAGTGCCTTGGTTCTGTTGGGTATGGCTAGTTCCATGCATTTATCTACATGTTTGTACAGTGCATTGGTGTATGATTTGGTAGTCATGCAGCTATTTTCCATTAGCATGGGTGCCATGAAGTTAGCCACCTCTGTTTTTAGGAGTCCAAAGTCAGCTTTGGAGATGTTTTTTATGGTGGATACCTCTGTAGAGGTGTGGGTGAGATGTGGATTTCCATGGTGATTAGTTTATGGTCGGATCTGACCAGGGAGGGATTGAATACTGGTGTAGAGCAATGGTCACCCATGTTAGTTATAACCAGGTCAAGGATGTTGCTTCCTCTAGTGGGGGTCAGAATGATCTATTCCAGGGCATTGGAATTGATGAATTCCAGAAAGCATTGGACCAGTGTATTGGTGCTTGAGTAGTTTTTCCCAATTGATGGAGGGTAGTTGAAATCTCCTAGTATGAGAGTGTTGGGTTGGACCTTGATATATTCCAGGATGTTTAGGAACATGGAGTGAGAGTCTAGGGACATGGTTGGGGACCTACAGCAGGCTATGACCTTGATTGCAGTCTTACCAAATGTTAGTTGTACTTGAGTTATCTCAAATGCATTATGCTGGGCAACTAGTCTGGAGGTGTGCATATTCTTTATGAATATGGAGGCACCACTGCCTTTGGAGCTTCGGCCCATATTTTGGAGCCGACAGGTGTGGAATGAATTATAGCCTGGTAGCGCAGGAGTGCTTTTTGCTGCTTTAAACCAGGTCTATGTTACATCGCAAATGTCAATGTTCTCTATTTTCAGGAGTGCTTTGAGTGAGTGAATATTGAGACTTAGACTTCTAGCATTGAGCAGCATGACCCTCAGATTGCATTTATTTATAGCTGTTACAGTGGTAATTTCATCTTTGGAACACCACCTAAAAAGGCACTATAGGGGTGGCAAGAGCCTTAGCCAGTACCCAGAAACCCAGAGATGACAGATGCAGGCCATCTCTGGCAAAGCATCATGGTCTGTCAATCATGTCATCCCAAGCAGAATGATACTGGATCCCCTTAGAATGACACCAGAAACTTAGCCAATTGTTGAAGTCAATCATTTTTTGTTTGTACTGCAGTATCATTGTGAGTGATGGTAGGATACTGCTCATGGTTAGTATCATACCTGCCTGGGCCACATAATATGAGAGCTCTATCATGTCTCTTTTCATGTAGTCTAGGGAGATGCGTCTCAGGTCATTCACACCCACATGGGCAATGGCAGAGTCATACTTGTACTTGTTGTGGAGTGACCCAAGTGCGTGTGTTATGTGTTGGATTATGGCACCAGATAGCCAGCTGACTGTTATCTTCTTCTTATTCATCCTAGTAAGTGGGACATCTGTGTGCCCCACTATTGAGTCACCTATGATTAGTGTATTGGGCAAGATGTTTAGCCTTAGGGGCTTAGGTTGAGGGGCACACTGTGGAGGTGTGGTATGTGTCCTGTAGTTTGTGCTGTGTTGTGGTGGTCGAGTGCATTTCTGTCTTGGAGGTTTCTGCTGTTTGGTTAAATTTGTATTGAGTGCCTCTGTGAAGGTGGGTGTGTGGTTTGTGTTTTTATGTGATAGCCGTGATAGTGGGTGTTCTGGAGGGCTATGTGTTCCATGTGGTGTGGTGCAGGTGTTGACCTTCTCCTCTTGACCAGCTAGTCTAGTCTTGGCTGGAGTGTGCATAGCTTCCAATTTGGTGACATAAGTGCACCTCTCACAAGTCTGAGTGTTGGCAGATAAGAGGAGAGGGTTGTCTGTGTACATGAGGCAGTTACTACACTGCCTCAGAATGTCCAAGTGCACCAGGTTAATAGGAGAAAGCACAGGGAACTGCCCTTTAATCATGTCAGGTGGAGTGCTCATAGCTACTAAGTACAGGAGCTATTTCCATGAAGAATGACTAGTGCTGATGGCTCTTAGGTGTGCTCTAATAATTGCTACAAAAACCTGTTGAAGTGCAAAGTGATAAGGCTATTTGAAGTTCAAGAGAGAAAGAACTAGCAAAATCTAAGGGAAAAACTAAATAGCAGACTTTCTGGCACCAGCAATAGTTTACCTCAGCTTGACGCTCTGAGTGGAGCTTAAGCAAGTGCAAACCCACACAAATGCGGGCTTTTAAACCAGAAAGTTGAAAGGGATGGAAAAACTGCGCAAACATTCAATAAACTACAATTTTTGGGCCAGAAACCACTCCTCTTGTGGTAGATAGGCTACCTAGTGCTTACCATTCCTACTGATAGGCTAGAAGGCTTTCCCCAACACAGAAAGGCTTGGGGGGCTCAGAAACTTACAAACAGTCCTGGATACAGTAAATCTCTATCAGGACTAGACTAGTTACAGAAAAGGTGGGAAACAAGTGCAAACACAGGCTTTTAAACCAGAAAGTTGAAGGGGATGGAAAAACTGCCCAAACAGCCAATAAACTGCAATTTCTGGGCCAGAAACCACTCCTCTTGTGGTAGCTAGACTACCTAGTGCTTATGACTGCCACGAATAAGCTAGCAGGCTTCTCTCCAACACAGAAATGCTGGGGGGCTCAGAAGCTGACAAACAGTCCTAGATACAGCAAATCTATATTTGGACTAAACTAGTTACAGGAAAAGTAGGAAACATGCTTAGAACTTTTTTTTTACAGAAAAGCAGCTAAAACAGCAGTAAAAACAATTCAATAAAAATGCAATTACAGAAATTAAAAACTAGCAATGAAAAATACAGTTAAAGCAGTACAAAACAGTACACAAATGCAACAAAACCATAACAAAAGCTTTATAACAGTGCAAAATGTAGTAGATTAGCTGTATAGCACAATTATAAGCATTAAGAAGTGCAATTCAATTAAATAAATGTAAGAAACAACATATTCTGCTCTTGGAGTCTTAGGGAATTTCTACTTTTTCACAGTGATAAATCGCCACTCCACAGCCTGGTAAAAGCAAGCACAGTCCCCTACAGACATAGGGTTTAAATACCAGAAAAGATGGAAAAATATAGACACTCAAATTGCTACCCAGTCCTGCTAGCCCCTGTTCTTTCAACCAGCCACTCATGCTAGAGAAGGTCAGGCAACACTGTTACTCTCACTAACAGAGAAGACAAAACACTATCAGCAGAAGATGGCTGCCAGAAACACAGGAAACTGAACAAACATGTTACCTGACTAGAGCACAGAAACCTCACAAAAATGCTCAGGACAGCACAGATAGAGCACTCACAAACAGAAAATACAACTCTCAGTATGAAAAAGCAGTTTACAGTTAAGTAATTCAATAAAAATGCAATTGCAGTAATGAAACACTAGCAATGAAAAATACAATCAAAACAACATAAAACAGTGCACAAATGCAGTGAAACAGTAAAAAAGCTTAATAATAGTGCAAAGTGTAGTAGATTAGCTGTGTAGCACAATTATAAGCATTAAGAAGTGCAATTCAATTAAATAAATGTAAGAAATAACTTATTCTGCTCTTGGAGTCTTAGGGAATTTTTGCTTTGTCACAGTGATGAATCACACTCCACAGCCTGGTAAAAACAAGCTGGTGATTTATGAGAGTTCTATCACTATCATTAGCCACTGGGGTGTCTGTTGTAAAAAAAAAAACAGAGAATAATAAGAAGAGATAAAGAATGTTTATTTAATAAACAAGCAATAATAAAAGACACCACTAGCAAATAAAGGTACCTGCACAGTTCGAAAAAAGGTGCCATGAAATAAAAATAATAAAATCAGCTGTGCAGAGTCCACCCAGGCAGTGGTTCGAGTAATAACTTTCAGATAAAACACCAGTAAGCAGTCCAACAGGGTACTTAAAAGCCCATTGAATACAAGTTCAAATGTCTATTCAGACCATTATTCAGACCGCAAAAACTCTTTTGAATAGTTTCCTCTAATAAAAATCCAAATTTAGATTCAAAAACTTTTATTAAGTTAAAAGAACAAAGTGGTAAGCGCTTTCGCTATGTAGCTTTTTCAAACCATAATAAAGCCATTCACAAAGCTGATATATATAAGTGTATACATAAAAATTACCTTATTACATTCAATTAAACAATAAATTAATAAATTAATCAGCTTTTAACTCAATTTTTAAAAAAAGCACACAGACAATAAACAACTTAAATAAACCACATATATATTCTGTAATAATTTATATTAAATCATTTAAAAAACATATATCAAATTCATTAAAAATGCTTTCATAAATTAAAACCTATACTTAAACTTTTAATATTTAATACTTAAATTTTCTACCTTTTAATATAGGTTTTAGAGGAATTTTATAATTAAGGCCAGGGGGATTATGTGCCTGCAGTCTGATTATCCAGTCTGTTTCTATTTGTTCAGTTTGATTTCTTATATCTCCCCCTCATTGACTAGGTATATTAATTTGTGTAATCATGAACTTAAAAGAATGTGTAGAGCCTTCTTTTAAAACATGTTTTGAAAGTGCATTAACTTCAGATTTCATCCTAATTTGATAAATATGTTCCCTTATTCTATTTTTCAACTTCCTGTCCGTTTTACCTACATAAAACGCATTACACTCCGAACAGGTAGCCAAAAAGTGTTCTGTATTACATGACCCATTAACATTAAAAGTATAAACTTTAGAAGTAAGGGGATGCACAAACAAATTACTACTGTTGATATACGTACAGAAATTATATTTACTACATAATACGGTACCATTGAAACCTACTGCATCAGTTTTAATACTATCTGAAAAACATAATAACCTGTGTAAATTCTTTTTGTTTTTATATATAAATCGAGGGTATTCATCCACTAGTTCCTTAATGTCAGGGTTAGTAGTTAAAATATCCCAGTGTCTACTAAACACATCCTTAACTGACTTTATATCCTGAGTATAAAATAGGGCTATTTTCTGCTGCTTCCCTTCATTCCTATTCTCTGCTTTATGTAATTCTTTATAGTAGCTACTACCTTTATCTGAGAAGTATGGACATGCTTTATTTTCCCTTTCTTGACAAACACTCAAAAAGCATTCCTCTACTTCTACATATTTGTAATTACAAGCTAGTAGCCTCTTATTCAAAACTTCTAGCTCAGCTTCATAATTACTCTGTAAAGGGTTTAACCTAGACGCTCTTATGGCTTGTCCTTTTATAATGTTAGTAAAAATATGCTGAGGGTGCTTACTGCTTCTATGCAACAGTGTATTCTTGTAACAATTTTTCCTGTGCACCCCAGTATTAAAATATCCATTCCATAAACGCTGCAAAGATATACCTAAAAAAGCTATACTGTCCTTAGAACTAGTCATAGTAAATTTTAAAAATGATGTTGATGAGTTCATCTCTCTATAAAATCTGCTCAAATCATCTGCTGAACCAACCCAAAGGAAAAACAAATCATCTACAAATTGACTGTAAAACAGATGAATCTTTGAAACATTTCAAGATGAAAAAGTCTTTCTTCTTCCCATAATGCCATTACTAGGTTGGTGTTGCTATTGGCACATGAAGTGCCCATAGCTACGCCATCTTTTTGTAAATATAAGCGTTCTTCATACAAAAAAATATTATTTTCTAACACCAATTTAAGGAATAAACAGATACGATCTCTCCTATTCTCTGACAGATTAGAATGTTTGTCAAGGTATAATTTAATACTCCTAATTCCTATATTGTAAATAGTGAGTTAACATCCATGGTCACCATAGTAATTATACCAGTGTCCTTTAAGTTTACAGTTTCACCATAGAAGTCTAATAAAAACTGTTTAGAGTCTCTCAAAATAAAAATGTTTGAGTTCACTATAGGTCTTAACATCTTCTCAATAAAAACTGATAAGGGTTCTATGACCCACCCTTGACCCGACATAATTGGTCTCATTTGAGGGGCAGCTGGGTCTTTATGTACTTTAGGTAACTCTTGAATCATAGGAATAGTTGGTGTATCAGTAAACAAAAAATTATACATATTTAAATCAATAATTTCTTTCTTATACAACTCATCCAAAACCTTATGTACCCTTAAAATATACGCTTGGGCTCTAGTTATATGCATAGATTCATAATAATTTGTGTCACTCAACATCTCAAACATACTCTTATTATATGACACCTTATCCATTATAACTATAGGGTCACCCTTATCTGCTGGTCTGATAGAGATGTTTCTGTTATTCCTCAGATTCTGTAATGCTTTAAAGTGTCTTGGTGTTAAATTACGCTTATTAAAAATAACTTGTCTATCTTCCTTCATTTTAAACAAATCCTTTTCAACAATTTTACTGAAAGTATCTAATAAGGGATGTGAAGTAGGTACAAAGGTACTGGGTTTCTTAAAATATTCCTCTGTTGTCCTTGTTTCATTGTTAGCATACAACATTTTCAATTGTACATTTCTAACAAATAATTTAACATCAAGGATTGTTTCAGTAACATTACTAACTTTGGATGGAATAAACGAAAGGCCCTTATTCAAAACCTCCATTTCAAACTTATTAAGAGGTCTGCGGGAGAGGTTCCAGACTAGGTCATCCTCTCCCACATTTTCTTTATAGTTGGTTCTTTCATATCCATCCCCGTAGCATTTCTTTTCTGTCTCCCGCTGCTCATTGAGCGATTTCTCCCCCTGACAGAGGTTTCAGCTGTGGGGAAAGGATTACGTATATCAGGACTAGCACTATTACCATGTGAAAAAGTGGTCTTACTGTGAACCACTAACTCATTAACATTATTCTTAAACTTTTCTTTGTTGACTGTGTTAGTTATATTAGCTTGAATGTTAGTTGGCATCAAAGCAGTATCACTAGACACACTACCTATATTAGAATTAACTGGAGTAGAAACATTAGCAGAAACAACAGCTTCTAAAGTAGGTATAGGCACACAATCTCCAGTAATTACACTGATTGACCCATTTGGGTTAACTCTATTAACATGTATAGGTAGTCCATTCTGATCACTAACTTCACTTGTATCATTATTATTGTTGACAACATTGTTAGACATTCATATTGCTACTGCGAGGATAAAAATACCTATCCTGTCCATTTCTAACATTTCTAGGCCAAGTAAAGACTTGGCCATTCCCAAAATCATATATGTCTCTTGATAATTTATGTTTTTTCTGTTCCAAGAGTCTTTTTTCATATAAACACACCAAGTCCAATAAACGATCCAGCAACGGATTAATAACACTAGATTTGTACCGACTAAACAAATCGTGCTGTTTCCTCTCTATTGCCTCTTGTAATTTACTCTCTTCTGGCAGAAAAAAATAATTTAATAACTTCATATAGTTAATGCTTAGTTCTATATTCAATTGCTGCCAATGAAATAGAAGTTCTGGGTAAGCGTTACCTGTAGTTGGCATCTTAAGGATCCTAAGACCCCTAGGTATCACCTTCCTCTGGATGCAGACCTCAAAATGAAATCACTGCATCTGTAAACATTTCAGTTTCAGCAGTTCTGACTCCATCAGGGATAAAGCAGAATTAATATTCTCAAAGTCCGTGTTGCTTAATGAAACGCCATTGCTGGCCGTCACTAACTCGACTTCAAGAAGCGGATTGACGTCAGCAGTCACACAGTTTTGTAATCAAGGATATAGCATTTTCTTCGATTGAGCAGTAATGGGGTTGTAAGGTAATTCAACATTATTTTCCAAGGAATCCACCATGGTTAGCTCGTGGTGTTGTAAAAAATAAAAAAATAAACAAGCGATAATAAAAGACACCACTAGCAAATAAAGGTACCTGCACTGTTCGAAAAAAAAGGTACCACAAAACAAAAATAATAAAATTAGCTGCGCAGAGTCCACCCAGGCAGTCGTTCGAGTAATAACTTTCAGATAAAACACCAGTAAGCAGTCCAAAAAGGTACTTAAAAGCCCATCGAATACCAGTTCAAATGTCTATTCAGACCGCAAAAACTCTTTCGAATAGTTTCCTCCAATAAAAATCCAAATTTAGATTCATAAACTTTTATTAAGTTAAAAGAACAAAGTGGTAAGCGGTTTCGCTATTGTGCTTTTTGAAACCATAATAAAACCATTCACAAAGCTGGTATATATATATATATATATATATATGTATACATAAAAATTACATTATTACATTCAATTAAACAATAAATTAATAAATTAATCAGCTTTTAACTCAATTTTTAAAAAAGCACACAGACAATAAACAACTTAAATAAACCACATATATATTCTGTAATAATTTATATTAAATCATTTAAAAAACATATATCAAATTCATTAAGAATGCTTTCATATATTAAAACCTATACTTAAACTTTTAATATTTAACATATACATTTTCTACCTTTTAACATAGGTTTTAGAGGAATTTTATCATTAAGGCCAGGGGGGATTATGTGCCTGCAGTCTGATTATCCAGTCTGCTTCTATTTGTTCCGTTTCTATTTCTTATATCTCCCCCTCTTTGACTTGGTATATTAATTTGTATAATCATGAACTTAAAAGAATGTGTAGAGCCTTCTTTTAAAACATGTTTTGAAAGTGCATTAACTTCAGATTTCATCCTAATTTGATAAATATGTTCCCTTATTCTATTTTTTCAACTTCCTGTCCGTTTTACCTACATAAAATGCATTACACTCCGAAAAGGTAGCCAAATACACTAAGTGTTCTGTATTACATGACCCATTAACATTAAAAGTATAAACTTTAGAAGTAAGGGGATGCACAAACAAATTACTACTGTTGATATACGTACAGAAATTACATTTACTACATAATACGGTACCATTGAAACCTACTGCATCAGTTTTAATACTATCTGAAAAACATAATAACCTGTGTAAATTTTTTTTGTTTTTATATATAAATCGAGGGTATTCACCCACTAGTTCCTTAATGTCAGGGTTAGTAGTTAAAATATCCCAGTGTCTACTAAACACATCCTTAACTGACTTTATATCCTGAGTATAAAATAGGGCTATTTTCTGCTGCTTCCCTTCATTCCTATTCTCTGCTTTATGTAATTCTTTATAGTAGCTACTACCTTTATCTGAGAAGTATGGACATGCTTTATTTTCCCTTTCTTGACAAACACTCAAAAAGCATTCCTCTACTTCTACATATCTATAATTACAAGCTAGTAGCCTCTTATTCAAAACTTCTAGCTCAGCTTCATAATTACTCTGTAAAGGGTTTAACCTAGACGCTCTTATGGCTTGTTCTTTTATAATGTTAGTAAAAATATGCTGAGGGTGCATACCGCTTCTATGCAACAGTGTATTCTTGTAACAATTTTTCCTGTGCACCCCAGTATTAAAATCCCCATTCCATAAACGCTGCACAGATATACCTAAAAAAGCTATACTGTCCTTAGAACTAGTCATAGTAAATTTTAAAAATGATGTTGATGCGTTCATCTCTCTATAAAATCTGCTCAAATCACCAGCTGAACCAACCCAATGGAAAAACAAATTATCTACAAATTGACTGTAAAAACAGACAAATCTTTGAAACATTTCAAGATGAAAAAGTCTTTCTTCTTCCCATAATGCCATTACTAGGTTGGCGTAGCTATTGGCAGATGAAGTGCCCATAGCTACGCCATCTTTTTGTAAATATAAGCGTTCTTCAAACAAAAAAATATTATTTTCTAACACCAATTTAAGGAATAAACAGATAAGATCTCTCCTATTCTCTGACAGATTAGAATGTTTGTCAAGGTATAATTTAATACTCCTAATTCCTATATTGTAAATAGTGAGTTAACATCCATGGTCACCATAGTAATTATACCAGTGTCTTTAAGTTTACAGTTTCACCATAGAAGTCTAATAAAAACTGTTTAGAGTCTCTCATAATGAAAATGTTTGAGTTCACTATAGGTCTTAACATCTTTTCAATAAAAACTGATAAGGGTTCTGTGACCCACCCTTGACCCGACATAATTGGTCTCATTTGAGGGGCAGCTGGGTCTTTATGTACTTTAGGTAACCCTTGAATCATAGGAATAGTTGGTGTTTCAGTGAACAAAAAATATACATATTTAAATCAATAATTTCTTTCTTATACAACTCTACCAAAACCTTATGTACCCTTAAAATATACGCTTGGGCTCTAGTTATATGCATAGATTCATAATAATTTGTGTCACTCAGCATCTCAAACATACTCTTATTATATGACACCTTATCCATTATAACTATAGGGCCACCCATATCTGCTGGTCTGATAGAGATGTTTCTGTTATTCCTCAGATTCTGTAATGCTTTAAAGTGTCTTGGTGTTAAATTACGCTTATTAAAAATAACTTGCCTATCTTCCTTCATTTTAAACAAATCCTTTTCAACAATTTTACTGAAAGTATCTAATAAGGGATGTGAAGTAGGTACAAAGGTACTGGGTTTCTTAAAATATTCCTCTGTTGTCCTTGTTTCATTGTTAGCATACAACATTTTCAATTGTACATTTCTAACAAATAATTTAACATCAAGGATTGTTTCAGTAACATTACTAACTTTGGATGGAATAAACGAAAGGCCCTTATTCAAAACCTCCATTTCAAACTTATTAAGACGTCTGTGGGAGAGGTTCCAGACTAGGTCATCCTCTCCCACATTTTCTTTATAGTTGGTTCTTTCATATCCATCCCCGTAGCCTTTCTTTTCTGTCTCCCTCTGTTCATTGAGCGATTTCTCCCCCTGACAGAGGTTTTGGTTATGGGGAAAGCATTATGTATATCAGGACTAGCACTATTACCATGTGAAAAAGTGGTCTAACTATGAACCACTAACTCATTAAGATTATTCTTAACCTTTTCTTTGTTGACTGTGTTAGTTATATTAGCTTGAATGTTAGTTGGCATCAAAGCAGTATCACTAGACACACTACCTATATTAGAATTAACTGGAGTAGAAACATTAGCAGAAACAATAGCTTCTAAAGTAGGTATAGGCACACAATCTCCAGCAGAAAATAGCCCTATTTTATACTCAGGATATAAAGTCAGTTAAGGATGTGTTTAGTAGACACTAGGATATTTTAACTACTAACCCTGACATTAAGGAACTAGTGGGTGAATACCCTCAATTTATATATAAAAACAAAAAGAATTTACACAGGTTATTATGTTTTTCAGATAGTATTAAAACTGATGCAGTAAGTTTCAATGGTACCGTATTATGTAGTAAATGTAATTTCTGTACGTATATCAACAGTAGTAATTTGTTTGTGCATCCCCTTACTTCTAAAGTTTATACTTTTAATGTTAATGGGTCATGTAATACAGAACACTTAGTGTATCTGGCTACCTGTTCGGAGTGTAATGCATTTTATGTAGGTAAAACGGACAAGAATTTGAAAAATAGAATAAGGGAACACATTTATCAAATTAGGATGAAATCTGAAGTTAATGCACTTTCAAAACATTTTTAAAAGAAGGCTCTACACATTCTTTTAAGTTCATGATTATACAAATTAATATACCTAGTCAAAGAAGGGGAGATATAAGAAATCGAACTGAACAAATAGGAACAGACTGGATAATCAGACTGCAGTCTCCTAATCCCCCTGGCCTTAATGATAAAATTCCTGTAAAATCTATGTTAAAAGTTAGAAAATGTAAGTATTAAATATTAAAAGTTTAAGTATAGGCTGTAATTTATGAAAGCAATCTTAATGAATTTGATATATGTTTTTTTAAATGATTTAATATAAATTATTACATAATATATATGTGGTTTATTTAAGTTGTTTATTGCCTGTGTGCTTTTTTAAAAATTGTGTTAAAAGCTGATTTATTTATTAATTTATTGTTTGAATGTAATAGGGTAACTTTTATGTATCCAGCCGCCCCCAGCACCTCTGCATTTATTCTTCACATACTCCTCCCACCCATATCAATTAACAAATCATAGCCCTCTCCTTATTACCCATTCAAACTCTTACTCCTCCCACTCCACTACCCTGTACCCCTCTTCTCTTAGTCTCCTCTTCTCCTCCAGTAAATTAATATAACCTCATCTGCTTCTATACTTCTCCTCCTCAATAAGCCAGTTCACTTCCACTATAATACTCCCTTCAATATCCCCCATTCTAAACATGCCCTCCCATTCCTCTATACTGTCCGGCTCCCTTGCTCTCTTGTACTACTAATTAATCTTTATCATGCTACTTCTTACTCTTCCAAAGTACCCCATGCCTATCTTCATCTCAAACTATCCCTTACACTCACCTGCAACCTCCTTTATGCACTCACTTCCACTCCATATCCTCCTCTCTTATTCCTCCTAACCCACTGTACCTATTCCATCCCAAACACTTCTCAACCACAACAAACTCTATTACTCATAAACTCCTGCTAGCCCCAAACAGCTCCCTACTATACAAACCCAAAAGGCTAAAAGTTACTTCCTGTAATGTCCTAGCCTTATCTGGAGATATCCATCCCAACCCTGGCCCAAGTCTCATTACAAACAACTCCTTCTCCCCAACTTGTCCCACTACATTTAACCCTTTTCCTCCTTCCCCTACTTCCTCTGCCTTCTCTCTCAACACTCTTAAATTCTTCACTATCAGTGTCCAGAGCCTTAATAACAAAGTACACCAAGTACAAGCTTGGATTAACCACAACCAACCTGACATCTTAGCCATCTCCGAAACCTGGCTAAAACCCCATATTGCTGACTCTGAAATCTTACCTCCTGGTTTCCATATCCGCAGAAGTGACTGATTAAATAAAAAAGGTGGAGGCTCTGCTCTTATCTACTCTAACATTCTTTCCTTAATCCCACTTCAAATCCCAACTCTGCAATTCAAAAATTCTGAACTAACAGCAAGTCTCCTACGATTGAATAAACATAAGAATATCTGCATTATTTCCCTATATATCTCCCCAGGCGATAACATCTCTACCCTTGAAAATATTCTTTATTGGGCCTCAACTGAAATAAAATATGAAACTTACATACTAGGTAACGTTAATATTGATTGGAATAAAATCAACACGCCTACTCTCTCCCTATCCATTAACCTCTACAACTTCACCCAAGTAATCCACTCAACCACCCGTCCTAATAAAAATCACCCCCCAGGATCCATCATAGACTGGATCCTAGTCTCCCATCCAAACAAAATAATTCTCTCTGGCACTATCCCAGATACCTTTAGTGACCATCTCCCTGCTTTCATTCACCACTCAGCTAACTCCACCCAATATCAACACCTTCACATTCCCACTCATAATCTTAGCAACTTCAACCCCACTACTTTCTCAAACATTTTTAAACAAATGAATTGGCAAATCCTAAATACTCTTCCCCTTGACAAAGCTGTAGAACATTTCAACTCTGTCTTACTAAATACTCTTAACTCCTTAGCCCCTCTAAGAAACAAACGAGTCAAAGCTAATTCTGCTCCTTGGCTGTCCAAAGAAACAAAACAAATCATGCACCATTGGGACAAATCCTGGAAGCTTTACCAGAAAAACAAAATGCTTACTACCTTACTCCAATACACCCAACTCCGTAACCATGTAAAAAAACTAATCACCATGGACAAAAAAAAAAAAAACTACCACAATAAGCTTCAGTCCAACAATAATAAAAACCCTAAACAATTCTGAAAATCAGTTAATTTCGTTCTCCATCCAGGGTCCAGGAATAATCCCTGCCATGACCCAAGTATAACTGACACTGAACTGAGCTCTCACTTCAACTCTTTCTTTACAGAATCCATAGCTAACCTAACCAAAACTTTCCCAAACAACAATCCACTCAACTGTCATTCTTCAACACTCAACAACCCTAATAACTGTCCCCTTAATTTCCAGTTCAAACCAGTTTCAACCATTATTATAAAAAGGCTCATATCCAAATTAAAGCCATGCTCTAATGACCCTGACAACACACCCTCCTCCTCCTTCCTCAAATGTGCTGCTGATAGTATTGCACTCCCAGTCAGTATCCTAATTAACAGATCCTTAAAAGAGTCATATGTACCCAAACTCTGGCGTTCAGCCGACATTCTTCCTCTTCACAAAGGAGGCAAAAACACCAATATTTCCAATTTCCGCCCCATTGCCCTACTTTCTCCAATATCAAACATTCTAGAAAAATGTGTCCACCACTAACTTATGCCTTTTTTTAACCCAGAATCTACTCTTAACACCCACCCAACACGGCTTCTACCCTGGCCACAGCACCATAACTGTCTTACTATCCTTCCTAGAAACAGTCAATCGAGCCCAAGATTCTGGACTACTAGTATCCACTGTTCTGCTAGACCTCTCTATAGCATTTGATACCATTTCCCATAAACACCTTCTCTTTCATCTCGCCAACCTTAATCTCTCCCCTAATACTATATCCTGGTTCTCCAGTTACCTATCAGACAGATCTCAAGCTGTCACATGGAAGAACTCTACCTCCTCCTTCTTGCCAACACCCACCCGGCATTCCCCAGGGGTCCATCCTCGGACCCATGCTTTTCAACATCTTCATTAATAATCTTCACACTGTCATCCCTGACATAACAGTTATCCAATATGCTGATGACTCAGCATTAGTCTGTGCCACCTCTAACCTTCCTGAACTACTTACTAAAACCCAAATAGCATTTTCTACTACTGAGAACTGGATGCACCAAAACCATCTCTCTCTCAACTCAAATAAATCTAAAATACTACTTTTCCCTCCTGCCAGGACTTTCTCTTACGACAAAAATGCTTTCAAAGTCCTAAGCCAAACCAACACTGCTATAGAAGTGGTCCCTTTTGCAAAACTTCTTGGCATTACCATAGATGATGACCTTAAATTCAATATTCACATACAACAAAACATTCACATACAATAAAACATAAAGAAAACCCACCAAAAGTTAGGTATGCTCTACAGGAATAACCTCTTTCTCTCCAACTCCTCTAGGCATACCTTGGCAACTACCTACCTTCTACCTTCCTTACTATATGGAGCCCCTCTTCTAACAAATCTGTCTTCTTCCAACACCTCAAAACTTGAAACTTGCTATAATAAGATCTCTAAATTTGCAACTAAATCCAAAATCTCTACACACCACTGCCTTACCCTACAATCACTCAACTGGCTAGAACTCTCTAACCACCTAAACTATCTTCAACTAACCACTGCTCACAAATTAATATTCTACCCAGATAAATGCCCAGCCTTAACAAACATCCTTCTCCCATACTTCCCAAACAGATCTCTGAGATCTGAACACCAACATTTAATCTCTATCCACAAACCCGTACGTCCTGCTGGCCAGCTTCTACTCTCTTTCTCTCTAGGTAAGAAATGGAACTCTCTCCCTCCTTCACTTAGGACTATACCAAACTCTGAAACCTTCAAGACCCAACTTTTCTCATTCCTGTCATCCAAACGGAAATGTTCCTGCTTACACCCTACCTAAATTCAAGCAAATTTCCCCTATGAGCTCTCCATACTCCTTGCTCCACTCTACTCTCAAACTATTATTTCTATTCTCCTAAAATAGACTTAAGCTGAAAGTCACTGATTAAGCAATTTCCCTCACATGACTCCAAGTATGTAAATATTGTAAATATCACAGTACTTCTATCGTCTGCTCAGCAAGTTTTTTTTACCTTATTTAACTAAAGCATATGCATGCTAACTGCCCTCCCTTTTAATGTAAAAACACATGAAACCTCCGATCTTTTTATTTGACAGTTGATCATACTGTGCTGAATGGAAATACCTATAAACTGTGTTTTCTATTATCTGTTAACTGAGTTTTTATGATGTAGATTTTATGCATTTTGCATTTCCTGACTGTAAGAATTTTATACATGTATTCTACTTTTAACATTATGTAACCTTTATTGTATTGTATTTGCTTACGGAGCTTTTCTCCTCGGGGCCTCCACTGAAAATGGGCACGTTCTGGCCCAATGGACTTCCCCGGTAATCAAACTGAAATAAATAAATAAATATTTCGTACCATCGCTTATAACTGAGATCACGTTATTTTCATAGCTCTTACATAATTCAGTTTTGCATAATTCATGTTGTCTGATTATTCCACTTTGTCTTCATTTTAATTAGATTTTCTTCACTGTTTTACATATACTTTTCAATTGTTGCTGAATTCAGTGATGTTCCTGTTCAAGATCAAGATGTTGCTCTGTCCCTTTTACCCCTTCAAAATCTGCTGATTTTCAGAAAAAAATGTGGCAGATTACCCTTAACAAATACAGGCAAAAGTTATATTTACAAACTTCTTTTGTTTCAGAAAATGCATGTTAATTCCCATTTTCCAACTCGTCAATTTAGCAAGTAATATTTAAAATATCCCTGTTTATCCCTGATGATTTCTGGAGTTCTTCCTTTATCTAGAAGTAATAAGCCAAGGGCTATATTTTCACACATTCCTTCAGTTATGTTAATGCAAATTAGTAATTGCTTTAACTCTCTAGCAGTGTCAAGCTTACTAATTAATTAATATTTTTTTTCAGAAAGCACACTATGTTTGGAAGAATTTAAGTCATATTGGCAGCATTTCACTTCTCAAGCTGAAGTGTTTTTCTCAGGAATTTGCAAAGGGAGGTCAAACAACAGCTGGAAGGAGTTACTGCTAGTCAGTTTAAGAGGATGAAGTTTTGTGCTGCGGACCAAAGCGTTATCCTTGGAAGGGCACTTCAAAGCCTATGACTGCTGATCAGATTAATGTGACACAGCAAGATAATGAGATTTATCCTGACCTCCGTGAAGAGCTTAAAGAATCTAATAGGACTAGAGTATTCAGAAGGATCTTTAGATGCTTTGTTTCAGGATGGTAGGGTCAAGTTGTTTGCTTTATTTAGAAGAGTTACACAATTTCCAAGAAGTACCCTCCTTGCATCTTATTGAAGATTTACAGAGGCAGATGGGCACAGTGCTATGGCCTTTTCACAGTTTTCACTGCCTCATCAGTACCCTTGTTCAAATGTGAGAAGTGCTGCTGTTATGTGTTATTCATAGAGGAGGTTGTGTACCCCAGTTGTTACCATTAATGGTCATTTTCCTTCTGCCATTAAAGGGAGAGTTTGGTGAGCTGGATATGTTGACATTTTTGATCTGGTCAATAGTGATACACAGCCTAGGCAGACCATAATTGCTGACACTGAAAAAAAAAAACAAAAAACAAAGAGAATGGGTGGAAGTCCTTGAAATGACTATACATAGACTCCAACAACCTGATCACTAGGATATTGTGCATTTGAAATTCTTTAGGTCTTGTTTTGGCTGTTTTAGGGAAAAGGCATCTGGGTAAGCTTAGAACCAGAAATTTCAACAATTGGGTTGTGGGATTTATTTGTTTCATGGTGGTGGTCCTGCAATAAGAGTTACCATTGCTTATATATATTTTTACCCTATTGGAGGATCAGCACCAGAGATAGGGGTGCTCTTGGCATTCTTACAACAAAAAAATCATAAACTAGAAGTGGTTAATTCAATGTCATGCAGATACATGTTTGGGACTGTTAGATTGCAAGATCCCTGTGTTACTGATGGTCAGGGTGTTAAGCTGAAAACATGCTGGGCATTCAATTATGGCAACTGTGCTTGGCCAGCTTGTCATTTGGCTCATGATTGTTCACAATGTGGAAAGTAGCATCCAGTGACAAGATGATGGGTGAAGAAAGACAGGTATATAACAGACAGACCAGTGGTGGAAAAGAGAAACAGACATCATTTACATTTAAGCAATCAGTAATTATTGATAGTTCCCTGTGATGATTTTGAGGAGGAATTTCCTTTTATGGCTATCTCCATAAGTAATTTCCCACATTTTCCCATTAGACTTAATGTGATGTGTTACTAGTCATGTTATTGGATCACCCCAGTGCTCAAGCAGCTCAAGAATTGTTGCAGATCTTTACCCAAGGACTTGCAATAAAATGTGATGCTTTTCCTGGCCGGAAAATATGCAAGAATTTAAATTCAGTGATTGGAAAGGAGGGTGTAGTAATGAAGCTGCTCAACAGGTAGTTCCAGGGAAAATAACTTGTGCCTTCAAGGTCTCTCATTTTGATTATTTCTGAATTTCTCTGCTGGGTCTAGTATATCAGAAGAAAGAGGAAGAATATAGACTGAAGCACTGTTTATCATTCCAGTGAGGATTTTAGTTAATGACAGAATTAGAAATTAAATGCTCAGGCCTCATATGCATCATTGGATGATTTAATCCTAAGTATTAACAAGTCTGATAACCCTTGGTTAGTTAAGTTAAATAGTGGGGCTGACTTTTGTTTGCTGTCATTTGGCAGGAATTGTTGTTCATTGTGGACATGCAATTTAAAAAGCAATTTTATTTTGACATGACGATGCCCATAGGTTATTTGGTGGCTTGTGCCATCTTTGAGATGCTTAACACAGTCTTACACTGGTGCTGGTGTTATTGAGCTCTCCATCATGCAGCTTTACTCTATCTTGATGATTTTGTCATCAGTGGTAGCAGGTCTTGGGGTGCTGAGGAGGGCATTGAGCAATTTGTTGAACTTTGTTAGGAAGTTGGGGTGCACCTTGCTAATGACAAATGTGATGTCCCTCTCAGGGCTTTGTTATTTTTGGGTCTTGAGCTCATTTTGTGTGTGTGTGTGTGTGTGTGTGTGTGTGTGTGTGTGTGTGTGTGTGTGTGTGTCTGTGTGTGTGTGTGTGTGTGTGTGTGTGTGTGTGTGTGTGTGTGTGTGTGTGTGTGTGTGTGTGTGTGTGTGTCTGTGTGTGTGTGTGTGTGTGTGTGTGTGTGTGTGTCTGTGTGTGTGTGTGTGTGTGTGTGTGTGTGTGTGTGTGTGTGTGTATGTGTGTGTGTGTGTGTGCGTGTGTGTGTGTGTGTGTGTGTGTGTGTGTGTGTGTGTGTGTGTGTGTGTGTGTGTGTGTGTGTGTGTGTGTGTGTGTGTGTGTGTGTGTGTGTGTGTGTGTGTGTGTGTGTGTGTGTGTGTGTGTGTCTGTGTGTGTGTGTGTGTGTGTGTGTGTGTGTATGTGTGTGTGTGTGTGTGTGTGTGTGTGTGTGTGTGTGTGTGTGTGTGTGTGTGTGTGTGTGTGTGTGTGTGTGTGTGTGTGTATGTGTGTGTGTGTGTGTGTGTGTGTGTGTGTGTGTGTGTGTGTGTGTGTGTGTGTGTGTGTGTCTGTGTGTGTGTGTGTGTGTGTGTATGTGTGTGTGTGTGTGTGTGTGTGTGTGTGTGTGTGTGTGTGTGTGTGTGTGTGTGTGTGTGTGTGTGTGTGTGTGTGTGTGTGTGTGTGTGTGTTTACTTTTTGGCATTCAAATTCAACATCATCAGCCCTCTTTTCCCCATTTTCTACACGGTGTTGGGGTATTGTGTTAACTATTGCTGTCTCTCTTGATTCAGTGCCACACTCCTGTCTTCTTCGACACTCATGCCTGACTGTCACAGATCTTCTCTCATACAATGGACATCCTTGTTTCCTCTTACCTTCTTCCTGTCTATCCCAAATCTTCTTCACCAGATTGCCTTCTGCTTTTATGCATGTGCCTGAACCACGGTAATCTGTTCTCTTTGATCTTTTCTACAATTGGAGCTACTTTGCCTTCTGATCTTATATCCTCATTTCTTCATTTGTCCTGCGGTATGCATTCGACCACCCTCCTCAGGCACTTAATTTCCATTATCTCTAGCTTGCTTTCCTGCTCTGCCTTTACTGCCCAGGTTTATATAGCATATAGTAGTAGTGGTCACACCACTGTTTTGTACACCTTACATTTCAGCTTCTTTAGCATTCATCTGTCATACACAATATCTGACACTCTATGCCAGTTAGCTGCAGCCCATTTGATTCTAGCTTTGACCTCTTCATTCAGACTTCCTATCTCCTCAGCCACCCCTCACAGTTACTTGAAGATTGTAACCTGTTCCACTATCTTATCTTCTATCTCAATT
>NC_056738.1:297096218-297123718 GCF_019279795.1 Protopterus annectens | reverse complement strand
CTTTACATCAACCATATGATGTGACAATAAAGATGTTAGTACTCTGATTAACACCTGTTTCCCCATCTTCACTACACAGGCAATGCTGTTTTTCCTACATATCAATTTATAGTGTCTTAACCTATCTTGTATATTAAATTTCTATTGCTTTATTCTGACAACAACACTGCAATGCAAATACAGTTTGTAAAATGGCTTCAATAAATGTCATCAGCGTTTCCATATTTACAGAAAATGTCTCACACTACTGAGTAAGATCTGCATAAATGGAATGTTTCTAAGTGGCTTTAACTATGAAAATCATCAGGGGGTATAAAAATAGATGGGCCGTGCCAAGTAGAGGCTTTTATATTAAAAGATATTCTAGAGAAAATATACAAATAAATGGGAATTACAGTCTGCCTTCCTGATGTAACCATTTCAAAATGTATTACTTGTAATATATTAAATTGCTTATGGAGTACTATTCTTTTCTTGAAAATTGAACTGAGTGGTGTTTTTCCTAGTGAAATGCATTAACTTTTTTTAACAGCACTTATTTTGCTTTCCATATTCATTTGGAAATCCCACATTTGAATTGTTTTGTGAAAGTCACTTCACTTTTCACTCACACAGTGAGCTGTTAACCTGTAACCAGTAGCTGTCTAATGCATCCTTCTGCTCTGGTTCTGATTTGTGTTGAACTACTTCAGAATATCATTGCATCTTATTTGTATCCTGTTTTTTTCCCTCTGGAACACTTACCTCTACTCTTTTAGTTCTTTATATGCATAGCATCTTGTTAGGCATTTGTGGAAATGTTAAACATGAGTGTCCCATCAAAATTTCCATGACATATTTAAATGTGTTTTTTTTTCTTCACAAATATTCTTCAGATGATTTACTTCTATGCTACAGTAAATAGTTTCTATGTCTGTACAGTTTTTTTGTGTTTGCTGTGTGCTAACATCTGCTGCTTTTATGAATCTGCATTGACACAGAAGATTTGGTTTCCAGATGAGCTTAGATTTATTGAGTGCTTCCTGATTCTTCTTACTGTAGTTAAATCAGCCTTGCTGCAAAACTGGGCAGACTTATTTTTTTTGCTACTAAGATTTATAAATATTTTCCAAAGTCACACAGCTTTATTTGTTGGCTGTTTTTTGTTCTAGCAGTGAGTGGATACAGTTGCCAAATGTATCTGAATCAGGAGTGATCTGAATAGTTGATGACATAATTTCACAGTACACAAGTAAACATACCTCTTAACCTCTTAGAGAAAGAAATTTAGACAAAGCCGTAAAGAATGGGTAGATAATGGCCCCAAAACAGGGACACTTTTAAAATATTGCTCTTACAAATTTAGAAAGTTGATGGAATAACGGGTTTTACATTAACACAGCTTTTTCACTAGAGTAGGAAGTCTGAAACTCAAATGTATATCATTATTTTCTGTCTTCAGTCTCCAATTATTTGCCAGTGATTTGCCAAAAAAACAAAATTTTATGAGTAACATGTTGTAAATATAAGGCACAAATCTGTACAGTCTGTGAAAATCTGGACAGTTGAGAGGTAAGCAAGTAAAGCATGCATAGTATGAAACAATTTCCCCATTAAAGTAACCTCACAATCCCTTCTAGTATCAATAGTGGCATAGGTAGATTTCACAATTTCACTAAAATATTGTACTTCTGAAATGTTCAGCAAAGCTGTCCCCCAAAAAATGTTTTTGTTTTTGCTATTATACTTTGTAAACAAATAATTTGTCATTTTAGTTAGAAATAGTCCCAAAACCCAAGAAACATTTAAAAGAAAGAAAAAGGCAGGATGCATGGCATGGCAGAAAATCTATCTCCTTATAGACCCATCAGCCTAAGTAGCCTGATCTGCAAGGCCATGGAGCGGATTATCATGGGCCTCATTAACAAGGACATTGGCAACCTCCAGACACTTGATCCAACACTGTTTGGTTTTGTCAAGGGGAGGTCATGCCTGTTAAATTTGGTCGACTTCTTTGAGACAGTCACCAAGGCCAAAGATGAGGGGAAGACAGTGTACACTGCCTACCTTGACCTGGCCAAGGCCTTTGACACTATTTCCCACTTAGTTAAAATAGATAAACTCTCTCAACCAGGCATCAATCCATATGTTACCAGATAGGTAGCAAACTGGCTTACTGATAGAACCCACCTAGTCAAAATAGGGGAAGCCACCTCAAGTAGTAGATCCGTAACAAGCAGTGTACCCCAGGGATCGGTCTTGGGGCCTCTGCTGTTTGGAATATACTTCTCAGAGGTGCAGGCCAAATCTAGTGGGCTATGGCTGACCAAGTTTGCAGATGACTGGAAGTTGGGTGCTGTCATCGATTCCCCTAGTGATGTGGACATCGTCTAAGAGGGTCTCACCCAAACAAATGACTGGTGCTAGAAACATGGCCTCAAACTGAATGCCAAAAAATGCATCATCATCCCTTTTGGGAAAAATGACATCCCCACAAATTATCACATTGATAATAAGGCCCTAAGCATACAATCAGTCATGAGGGATTTGGGAACCCAGGTTGATAGCAAACTATCTTTTGACCACCATATTGCCTCTGTTGTATGGAAAGTGTTCTACATGGCCCACCTCATTAGTAAGGGTATGTCATCCAGGGACAAGGTGGTCATAACATCCCTGTATTATTCCGTTATAAGACCAATTATTGAATACAATGCCCCTTTTGGCAGGTACCTCGCAAAGCACATACAGCAGCTGGAGAGACCACAGAGATTCCTCACGCAGAGAATCCAGGGTCTCAAACATCTTCCCTACACAGTATTAGAGAAAAATGCATCTCTCATGATTATTCTACACAAGATGCATATTAACTTACAATTTTTTCACAAATATATTTGAAGAATTATTTAATATTTGTTCATTTTAAAAATTATAGTATAGATGCATAGTTATGCAAACCGCAATTACTTATTGAATTTCTAAGTGTTTCACAACTGAATTTTAATATCAAGTTGCAAGTGTATTAACAGATGACTGAAGGTAAAAATAAAAGTGCTGAAGTGGTTAACAGATGTCACAAAGACTGGTTTCTGAAATCAAGAAAGAACACAATGTATGTAAGCTCTGACCTTCCCAGGCTGGGAAGGGTAGTTGCAAGGAATGTTGGGGAGTTAGAATGGTACTGGTATTGAAACATTCAAGGTCAGGAAACAAGATTGATTTAGAAGTTAGATGGCTTGTGTTTTTCTAAAACTTTATTGTTGATAAAAACATGATTGTTGAGTGTTCACGTGCAGCACTAAGTGAGAAGCATGAGGGTCTGCAGAAATCTTACTGGCCAACGTTAGTATTCTGCATGCATGATACTGATAAGAAAAGTAAATAAGAACTGTGTATTTTTACTGCTTGGAGAGACTGATTATTAAATTATGAAGATAGTCTCCCAGCAATGACGCATATGGATTTAAATAAAAAGAAAAAGTTTTGCACGTCCTGAAGAGTTATTCTTGACTCAAGACTAAAAGGTTGTTGTTTGTCTTTCGGCTTTTTCGCGGTTAGGGGTCGCTACAGTGGAACTCCAGTCCACTAATGATTGGCAGTAATTTTCACGAACGCTGAGGTGCCAGCTCGACGTCCAACCTTCAATGAAGGCATGCCCATTCACGCATGTCTTTCGAATGCCCACCCAACCGTGGGGAGGACATGCAGATGCCACACAGAAGGCACTCCCCACACTCCAGCTGAGAATCAAACAGGAGAACCTCTTGCTGTGAGGCAACAATGGTACTGCTGCACCACCGCAGATGTACTCAAGACTCAAGACTAAAAGGTAATTAATGTTATTTATGGATATTTTAAACTGCACTTTACCAACACATAGGATAAAAGCCCTGTTCCTCTACTCAGTCTCCTACAGACTCCTCAGAGTTAACCTCTGTCTGGCATACAAAGCAAACTCAGACCCCACATTGATGGAACTGCTGCATATCCACAAGTCAAGCTCCATTCGAGTAACCCACACGCGAGACCTCAGCCTGGTCTGTGACATCAATAGGACTTGTTGGTGGGGCAGATTTCTGTCTCATAGACTCCTGGTTTTGTGGAATAGACTCCCTCTGCATGTAACGCAGAGTACCTCATTAAACCTTTTTAAGTGCAACCTGGATAACTGGATGGGGAGGAGGAAATACACCCCTGGGATTCCTCCTATGTCCCTGCTGGACAATGGCATAGGGTGCTGACTTGTAACATGGGCTAAATTCTTGGCTAGGCTTGTAAGGGCCTTAGGGCCAATAGCCTAGTAACTTCCTATGATCTGATGATCCTATGAGCCACAGGGTGTTTGTACTAACAGCAGCATATTAATTCATTACCTTTCCGAAACACTTTAAATTCAGAACTGCTTTACAGGTATATTTGCAACATAATTAATGTGTATTTTGCAATTTTGAGGATTATTGAATCATGCTGCCAGTATCTATGTCTGAAAACTAGTTAGCTGTGAAATCAGAAATGACAACAATGGATTTGATTTCTACCATTTTGCTTTCGCATTTTTTTTCCCTGTCATTCTGATAAGATTTAAAGATTATCTATATCTATATCTTTAAACTCCACCTATCAAGGTGATTTTTATTTTCTTGGCAGATGAACCACATGACCTCAGGTACTTCTGATTGCATTTTAAAATTTTAATTGGTAATTTTAATTTTAAATTTTAAAATGTTAATTGGCAGTAGAGTCTTCTTCTTTCGGCTTTTCTCGGTTAGGGGTTGCCACAGCGGATCACCTCTCTGCTCATGATTGACAGCGGAGTTTGATGGTGTCGAGTTGCCAGACCAATGCCCTACCTCCCACAGAAGGCACACACATGCCCACACTCATGCCTAGGGCCAATTTACAGTGTCCAATCCACCTCCAGCATGTCTTTGGGAGGAAACCAGAATACCCGGAGGAAACCCACGCGACCACAGGGAGGACATGCAGATTCCACACAGAAGGCACCCGAGCTAAGGATCAAACTGGAAAACCTCTTGCTGTGAGGTGGCAATGCTAACCGCTGCACCACTGCAGCTGCCCGTTAATTGGTGTAGAGTGGTATATACAAACAACTGTTTTGACAAAAGACTGGTGAATGGTATCTGCATAGTTTGGCTTCCTAACCTCTGTTCAAAATATACAGAATTTCAAACAACATTTAATCATTCACAATCACAGGTAATTGAAGATAATGGCTATAGGAACATTGAAAATAAAATATTAAAGGTAACAGGGTGACACCAGAGAGTATGTACTGCAGTAGGCTAAGTTAGAGTTTAACAGCGTCAACCAGTGAGTTGCTGGTTGGTGTAGTACTTTCATTAGCAGGCATTGGAAATTGGTGTCAGCAGTTTAGATGCTGACAAAGTTTGTATTAATAATAATAATTATTATTAGTATTATTATTATTATTAATAATAATAATAATAATAATAATAATAATAATAATATTGTTGTTATTATTTATTTTGTCATTTTTTTTCCACTATGTTCAATAAAATTATTGTGGTGGTGGTCATTGTTGCAGGCTTCCTAAATTTTTTTGAATAATATGAGGTCAAACAGCAAATAAGTGAGCAAGTATGGTCAATCATTCCGTTAAGCGACCTTCAAATCATCCTTTGTAGAAAATCAAGGAAAAGGAATGTAAGCACCACACCATCCACAATAATTAAAACAATGCCTCTAAACGGTTCACATTTTCACAGAATGTTCAGATTTTTCCTCATATTTTCGGTCTATAAATAAATAAATAATAAATAAAATAATATATGAATATCTGTCCCAGCACAAAGTCAAAGTCAATCATGAAAAAAGTCAAAGTCCCTTGCACTCTTATCCCTTTTGAATGGTTCCACATATAACTGCCATAGTCAAGATAAAATGTAGAGGGTAGCAGAATTCAAGCCTCTTAGAACAGGTACTTGAGATTACCTCTATAGCCACCACACCAACAAGGAGCTCAGTAGCAGTAGCCGCACAAGTCTTCATTAACCGATACAAGTACTGCCTCTCTCGTGCCTCTGTGCTGCTTTTTGTGCTATAGCATTCAATGTTCTACTGCTAATAATTTGAACTTCCCTCAACAGAATGATTGACCACATTTGCTTGCTTATTTGCTGCTTGACTTTATATTACTTGATGAAAACTTAGGAAGTCGTTGCTGCATACTACATTTCCAGTTGGTGATGCTTTTTGCAAGGTGCTGCCACTGCCTTTATTTATGTGCCACTCAACTCACATCTGTTTGTATGTAGACAGGTATTTGTTTATTCACTTACATACTTTTTCACCACTGAGCTAATTTCTGTATATATGTGTAGTAATTTATTTAGTTTTTTGTTTACATTCTTACTCACCACTACCTTTATCTATTGTCTGGTTGTTTCAGTAATTTATACATTGTCTTCATGTCTATGCAGTTATTATTTCAAATGGTTGCTCACAAGGATATTGAATCACTTGTGAGCAATTAAATGCTATTCAAAATTCAATGCACTGTTCAGAAGTTAGGTCATTGTATAGTTTCTCTTTTTTATAAAGTTTTGATGTCTCCTTATTAAAATAAGCATATGTATTTATCAGCCTCAGTAGTCCTGTGCTGTGTTCTGCCATCTGACTCTTTCTAATTGATCTATGCTTTCTGCAGTGCTCACAGCTTAAATCAATAAATTCTGTTAAAATGGTGATCATTTATATAAATGACTTTAATTAACAACCGCACTTGGAATATTCATACTAAAATTGTATTGCAAGTAACTGTAGACAGATTTCTGTCATTTTCCAACCATTCTGCTCATTCAGTACCAATGTTTGTACAGTTAGTTAGTTAGTTAGTCAATGTTGTTGTGCATTCAGTTTTCTCCAATATCTTGATGAGCCACAGAGAGAAACCCTATATCTGATGGTCCCCAGGAAATGCCATTACTTCTTCTTTGAGATGACAATACCTTTTCAATAGCTACTGCATATTTTCTGAAACAGTAGTTACTATAAAGAAACCCATATTCCTCTCAAGCAATGATTTATATCATATTTTGTGTGAGAGTCACTCAGGTATATTTCAATAAAACTTCATTTCTTTGCTTTAATGTTATTAATGCAGTTACTTTGCTTCTGATTTATCCTAAAAGAATGAATGCAACATTATTAAGATATAGTCATCACTAATAACTTTTAAGTCTTTGTTGGAATACAAGCTTTTGTATCCACCTCCCCCATACACACATGCACACCCATGCACTGGCATGCAAAATTAATAATTTTTATTTTTCTAAGCTACTGGATATGTTTTCAGGAAATAATTAGCATGGCGGCAACACACTGTTCAAAACATTGTAGAAATGTATTTTTTCTCACTTTCAGTAGAATTACTGTTAATACAGCAGCTGTTTTCATGCCCACCAAAACATTAGAATGTACACTTCCCTTTCTCCTCATCCAGCAGCTATGCTAATTAAGGTTTCACCCTCTGGATGGTATGAGTCACCGTACCAGCTTCAGGTCATAGCACTGTATCTAGATACAGTTTTGAAGTTCAGAGAAGGAGCATCCTTGCTATTTTTCATTAGTAGTTCCAATCTTTGCCTTTTTCATAACTGCTTTTATTATTGTGTGCACTTTCCTCTGGCTGTCTGCCACCTTTCGATGTCAGGCGCTATTGAGAAGGGAGACTAAACCTAAACAAATAAAATAAATAAAAAATAATCTATTGACTAGAGGCTAAATCTAATATTACAGTAAATATTGGTATTCCAAATGATTATCTGTACATGGGTTATCAAAGAAAGCAGTGAAACTGAATGGTTAACCCATATGGTAAACAAGTAGAGACACATGATTTAATATTACCATTCTTTATAAACACTTTTTGTTGCATCAGCCACAATTAAAGTTTGCTCATTCACAGTTATTTGCTGCACAATAAATCTCTGCTTGTCATATCCACCTGAACATAGCCTGTGACTTACTTAATGGTATATTAAAGGAGAAATGCTCACTACAATAACAGATTTTTTTTTTATTTCACTTTTTTGTTTTCTTTCTCCTATTTTTTCTACCAGTCAAATGCATTATATCAAACACTTTTATTAAGAAATTCTGCTTGGGCCGCACATTTTTAAGAAAAAATGTTTCTTCAATATTTTTTTCATTTTCATCTAAAAAATCCACTGACATGAAAAATTAAATCATCTACAACCTCAATACTAGTGTTATTCCTCAAATGTATAGCTACACTAGGCTTAAAACCTACTTAAATATCAGACCAGATTATTACATGTTGTAACAGAAATGAAAACAATTTCACAAAATGTATTAAGTTTAAATTAAATATTGTGCCATAGTGACATCACCTTTATTCTCACTTGGAGTTCCTATTTTGTTTGATTTTGTTAGTTGCACATCATGTTTACTGAGTGATATTGCAAAAGTATGCGCTTATGTTTTATAAATCTTGTTTTATGTGTTGGACAGTTGTTTTTGTAGTCAGCAAACTTGCATGTACCTTTAACATGTTTTTGATGACTGTCGTAGTTTGTTGCACATATTTTATGACTGACTAATTTGCTATGAATATTGTGTCATTTTTGAGAAAAAAAGATCAGACCGCACTAATTCAGTATCACAGTGATTGGTCACTGGTGCATGCGTGTTCAGTATGTGATACAATTCTAATCCTTCGAGGTCTTTAGACTTTTACTAGTGTCATCAGGGGAATGACAGCTAAATTTGTAGTGATCACTGAGATAAAAGGGGTAACGTTTATAGGATCATAAGAAACACGCAGCAACTGCGTCTTGTGACCATTTGTGACTTGCCAGTCTTCCACCCTTAGACCATATGTCCTTTTTCAAGGAGGGTTAGGCCACTCAAGCCAGGGGTGAATTTGTGAATGCCCATCCAGTTATCAACTTTTTGTTTCAAGGAATACAATGGATCACACTACTTGATTTGAGATGGAGTCTATTTCAGGAGTGGGGGAGGTGCTATATAATGAACTCCTCTCCACCATGCTTTAAGAAAATTGAGAACCCTGGATCTTGTATTTGCAAGACTATTTAATCTGTTGAAAAACATGAGATCTATGACCACTGGGTGTCTAATGTCAAAGAAGGCAAGACATAGATCTCCTCAGATATCCATAAGACACAGGAAGATGCTGCTTCCAGCCTACTGCTAATGATCTGTTTGAGGCCACTGAAGAAATTCTGTTTTTAAGAATACCACATTTATATGCTACGTATGCTAAGCCCATGATTTTAACAAGCTAGTAATCAGATAAGAGGTTCAAATAGGAATATGGAACTATATTTCAAGACTCTGCTACTCATGAGTCGAGCTGGTAGACATCTTCACTGAGATGTCCAGATGCTGAATTTTTTTTTTACTTTTTAACTAATTTAATACCTCATACTCACAAGTAATAATCCAAAGAGATTGTATTTTTTTATTTCCCACTATATGCAGAGTTTCTCCCTGTGCTGAATCTCATAGAGACTGAAAAATGTGCATAGAAGATGGAAGAAATGGATGAACAAAAAAGAAAAATATTGCACATCACAAGCTTCTAAAGGTGAGCATTCTCTGCAGTAATGGGCAGATTAGATTTAAAGACTGGTCTGCCCTTTCATCACTAAAGAACGTCCTTGCTTGTATCATGTTTCTGTGCATTCTATGGTAATGTATAATTGCGTATGTCATAAGTGATAGCTTAATAAAGATGTTTCTTGCCATAAAAAAAGGGGGGCAGGAATTTAATAATTTATGTAATGTTCCTTATGTTGTATGATATATAGTGATATGTGTGAAGTATAATATTTGTTAATATTAATTTGTTAAAACAGTTTGATTACTTTTCTATCAATGTAAAATTGCTTATATCACAAGTGATAATTCAGTAAAGGTGTGTTAAAAAAAAAATTGTTTAAGTATCTCTAGCAGAGTGATTTGCGATGAGCATGCATCATATCCTGTGTTTTTATAACTAACTTAGCCGAGCCATATCTTAAGAGCAGTTTCTCTCCTTGCGCTGTGTATGAACACACCAACATTGCATTTGTAAACACTTTATTAAACTGACATCATATTGAACTGCCAATAAGTAATAATAATGACTTGTAGAATACATCATAACCTTGAAATATCTGGGTGGCCAGTTGGCATTGTCTAGCCTATGCTGGCCTTTCAAAGTATAGTCTGGGACCGTACACCAAGCCCCATTGATTAGTTCAGGATACCCACCAAACCCAGGGATACCACTCTTTGTTCCTCAGAACTTGACCTGGAACTTGTCGGTCTTCCTGACCTGGCACCCCAACATGAGGCCACTGGAGTGTAAAGCGGAAATATCAGGGGGTTAAAGCCATGAAGCGACCAACCACCAGAATGACTAAACATGCCATTCTCCACTACAGAGCCTCTTCCCAATGTAATAGTGCAAGTTCTTACAATACTAGCAATGAACTCTATTAATAAAATAACATCTTTTAACTATCAATTAATATTCTGATCAAAATTATCATTAATGACAAGCAATAACTGCAAACTGAGTAAATCTAAATGCAACTCATTCAAATGCTTTCTGTCAGGATCATAAAAGTCCATGTTTGGTTTTGTGACATCATTGTGCTCGATTACTTGGATGCCCATGGTTCTTGCTGCCTAAGCTACTCTATGATTAATAAAGCATCTTGACAGTTCAGTCACTGAAGCTGTTAGTGTACCTTTCCTGTAAAATTTGGGAAAAACTGCAGACTGAAAAATCATTATGTCTGGATAAAGTTGATGTAATCTGGCCAGGTGTATTAGGATACATGTTAGCTATATCTAATTTAGAATGAGAGTCAAATCATTGCCTTCATGGTGGATTATCAGAGCAGAGTGTTTAGCCCACTTGGTTATAAGCTGATACTAGACATCCCACAGCTGAAACCAAGATAAACCTGTATAACTGGCCCAATGGACAATCCAATGATTTTGATCCAAATTACATGTTAACCCTTTCAGGTGAACCACTGCCCTCACATCTGCTCCCTGGATAAAGGAGTACCCTACAATCCAACAACAGCTCTCTGGATAAAGGAGTACCCTACAATCCAAAGAATCGTCTTTAGCATAAGGCAAATAAATGATGTTACTGTCTAATGTAAGAATGGAAAGGATCAAACATTCTTGTTCTCATTCTCTTAAGAACTTGGGTTGAATGCCCCTTAGATGTGAGGTCCGATGTTCTGCTTACTCTAAATGAATGGGAAGAGTACCCCAGGGTAGGAATGCCTTGGTGTAATAAGGCCTTGTGTAATGTGAAATTAACTTCTTTTGCTGTAATTACATGTCCTAATTTTTAACAAGCATAACACTGAGCCAAATATCGGGGTGACATTGGTTCCAACAAAGTGATTCATCTGTCACCCTCAATTTTCTGACTTGTTATCATACCATTACCACAATGATCCCCTCTCTCAGATGTGATGTGCTTCCCTAATGGAGAGAAAATAAGCTAAAAGGGGCAAGGCTTTTGCAGGATCTTTTTCAACTAAAATTGCTATATAAACATTATACCCTAAAATCCATTTATCCAGGTTATTCAAAATGGACTTAGATGATGCTTTTTCCCCCTAAAGCAGCCAAGGCTGCTACAAGGTCTTTAGGCCATGTGTCCTCAGCCACCAGAATCCTATAATTTGAATGCTGTCCATATCAATTTAATCAAAGACATCTAAATAGTGTCCCCTTATAACCTTTTCCTTAATATTCATGAAATTGTGTGTTATAATATGACAGCCTGAGATGAATGACCTGCCTGATTTGCGATACTCATGGGGGCCAGGAACTGGGGTACTCTGATATCTGAGTCTAAAGAAGAATTCTTAGCAATGGGATGTTCTGACACTTGTGGTTGAATGGCTGTTGATGTGGTAAGATAATTAGAAATCAGTTGCAGAGTCTCTTGTATGGTATTATTAACAGCAGGATCCTTGGACCCAAGGTTCCTTTCTAAAACTAAATAAAAAATTCTCAATCTGCCTTCCTCTGGAACCAAATCTAAAAACTCTTCTAAATATGCCTCTACACCCTGCACCCATTCTGGCAAATGAGTCCCTGCTACCATACCCTCTTCATTACCTTGCATTTCTTGAATGCACTCTGCATTGTCTTCTCAGCTTTTAAACTTGCTGTATTTAGTTTTTGTGCATACTGCTGTAAGGACCAAGCCTCTACCTGGCAGTCTACAGTGTTAATTCCTTAGCTCCATATGTACTTATGCTATAATGGCCCCTCGACTTCCATTAAACATTCCCATAGTCGAGGGACTCCCATAGATCTGTAGCAGTCTATTTTAACTGGCTTAACAGCTCTTGTAGCTCACCAGATCTGTAGCGAACTGCTTTTATCGGCTTAATGCCTGTTGTAGCTCATAGGATCTGGAGTGATCTTTTTTTACTAACATAATGGCTGTTGTAGCCCACAAGAGCCAGAATTACTAATATGTATAGTCTGTATTTAGTCTGCAGTTAATAGCGGATGTAGCTCCTTAGAGCTGGATAATTTTCAAAATTAAAAGCTGCGCAAAGCTGTATGTGTGAATTTGCCTCCCCCAAAGATTTTAATCTCTAGGGCCTATGTTAAGTACTGATGAATCATGCTGTATCTAACAAGGCTGCTGTAAATCATAGCTGCTATAGTTGTTAGGTTCTCTCACCTAGCTTATTGTTGGATTAAGAGTTTTTATCTTCTCAGTTTGTTTTCCTTTTTCTGAGTATGCTTTAATGTTGTGTTATGCCCTGTTTCACATGTAGCCCTATACTGCTTCATTCCTTTTATACCAATCTGAATATGTGTAGATTAACATCCTAGTACTGCAAATGACAAAATTGCCTGTGGTTCTACCCTTATTGTCGCAGCCTGTTACTGCTTAAATGTTATGCTGACCTGTTCTTATTTCTCCCTCTCTTTTCCATGTACACAGCTCTCTATCTCTCTGTTCGTACTGTGCATCATAGAGACTTCCTGCCCAGAGAACAAATACCCCTCACAATCAAAACCTTCTACCTTTACCTAATCTAAGGCAGCTCAGAGTCCTAGCATCAAAGGGAACAAGGAAGTATGTGTTATATAAAATAGGTCTTTGATAGTTCTTTTCTAAATATCTACAAGTGTATTTCATAAGGTATCTACACAGATGCCCAGCAGCCAGGCCCCTCTCAACCTATAACACCTAAACCTTCTCCTCCTTGCATAGCCTCCTGTATTCTAATAACCTGAGATTCTCACCCCTATTTCCTCACTATCTCTTTCACAACAGCTGCTTCTGCTGAATTTACTTTACTCCCCTAGGTTGCTACCTTCATTAAGTATATTTCCCAACCTTCTTACCCTATCTCTCTGCTAGCTGAACTTAAAATACAGCAGTGCTGTATTTGATTATATTTACATCTCCCCTATCAACCACCCTTTCCTCACAAGGGCTCCCTGGGATCCTCTATTGTAGTGCTCCCTTGGGGTTTCTTCTTACGTTATAGTACCCTCACAGGAATTAGCAATCCATTGATTGTTCTCTCCGAACTCACATACTTACTTATCTGATCCCGCTCCATTCGCCCTGTGGGTCACTCCGCTCCCCTACCCAACCCCAATTCCCACCCACTCCCAGTGCTCCTAGCCTTATACCTCTCTAACCACTCCCACAGCCCCACTATCCAATCCCAGTCCACATCTCATTAAAGGTATTCCCTCCATTTTCATCACTCCTTCCATTTTATAACATATTTCATCTCTTAACTCTCTATCTTCGACTTCTTCATCACAATGCCTATTCCACCCATATCAGCATACCTCAAACCCTTACTCGTTCTTACTTCTTCCTTTCCTTTTCCGTCCCTATATCCTAACAGCCTATGAACATCTTAGCTACTCTAATTTCCACCAGCCCTCTAAACAAACATCCCTACCAGCTTTTTCAACCACCCTTAAACACATCAACATAACATCTACAACCAACTATCTCCTCCCAAAGTAGCATAGAGTTATCCATATTACCTATAAACATTACCAAGTCAAAAGAAACCATAACATATTTAATCATTCCCTAATTCACACATACAGACTACACCAACACCTCCTACTGGATGGTGACATTCATCACAGTCCTGGCCCTACAAATAATAGTCCTGATAACCCTACCAATAGTAGTCCTGCTAACCCAGTTAGACCCAGTCCCTCAACCTTTAACACCCCTACAAGGCCTCATAACTCCCTCTTCATAGCTCATCTAAATATACGAAGTGTAAGTACTAAAGTGACTCACCTTCATGCATTACTGGATGTACATGACTTTGACATCCTATGCCTAACCTAAATATGGTTAAAACCTGCAACCCAAGACTATGAAATCACCCCTCCAGGATACAGTATTTTAAGATTGGATCACCTTAACAAGAAGGGTAGGGGCGTAGCCATAATATACAAAGCAGGGCTCCACGTTACTCTACTAGATACCCACCTATCATCTGATACCAATACTGAAATTCTTATCACTAAGCTACAACTAAACACTTGTAAGTCCATCTATATTATATGCTCCTATATTCCTCCAGGTAATATCATCTCCCTAGAAAATACCAGTAGCTGGCTTTCCACAAACTATCCACAAGAAACCATAGTGCTAGGCAACTTTAATATAGACTGGAAAACCTGTAATACTGATAACCCAACTAACCACATAAACCTACATGGCTTCTCCCAAACTATCACTTCACCCACTCGGATCCATAAATCTACATATAAAGAAAGCACCTTAGATTGGATTCTAACAAATACTCAGTCCCAATCATATATGACAGGCATCTTGCCAGACAACATTAGTGATCACTCACTAACTTATATACTTAGAAAAACAGAGTAATATTCCCTATTCTTCTACTTATAGAACTACTCAGTCCAGTAAATATTTTAACCCTGACTGCTTCCAGAATGAACTTAGTGTGTGCGATTGGTCACCCCTAAAACATCTCCAGCTAGAGGAAATAGTGATGTACTTCATTTCTAAGTTCCTCTAAATTTTTGACTACCATGCCCCTTATTGTACTCTTAGGAACAGTACCAAAACTGCTCCATGGCTGACAAAGGAAACTAAGCCAAAAATTCTACTAAGAAACAAATTTTGGGCCAAATGGCATACTACCAAAGACCAATCTGATCATTTAAATTTTAAACAGCTTAGAAATTCTACTAAAGCATCAATACTATTAGATAAAAGAAACTTCTGCTTTCAACTTCAACAGACCAATCAACATAGACCACAAAAATTCTGGTCAGGTATAAATAGACTCCTTCATCCAGGTAACTCTAAGTCACCAACCTCATCAGGAATAACCCAAGAGACTCCCAAACAAATTGATGATACCTTTAATATCTTCTTTACTGAAGCCATCCAGTCACTTGCTAACTCTCTACCTCCTGTATCCTCTAATCTGCCCTCCTCCTCAACTAACTCACCACTTGCATTCCAACTACAACCTGTGCCTACATCCCTCATCTGTACCCTTCTCCAAAAACTCAAACAGTCTACCCCCTCTGCTGACCTCTTACCTGCTAAATATCTACAAATAGCAGCTAAGGTTATTGCCTACCCTATTTTGATCCTAATTAATAGAACCATAACACAAGGTACCATCCCATCCATCTGGAAAATCTTCCATATAATCCCCTTACACAAAGGTGGCAACTCAACAGAACTTTCTAACTTTTGCGCAATTGCACTACTCTCTCCCTTAGCTAAAATCATAGAAAAATGCATTCACTGTCAACTGCTAGACCACCTTCTACAAAGTAAACTATTAGCTAATTCTCAGCATGGCTTTCGACCTTTCCATAGCACCACTACTGCCCTTCTATCATTTTCTGACCACATTAACAAAAAACGTAACAATAACACCCTGTCCTCTGCAATCTTTATTGATCTCTCAAAAGCATTCAGCATGGTTAACCATCAGCTACTGTTGAATATTTTAAAGTCCCTCTCACTTGATACTCAAGCACTGCAATGGTTCAAGTCCTACTTAGATAACAGGCAACAGGCAGTGCTTTGGGATAATAGTCCATCCACCCACATTCCTGTCACCCTTGGTGTATCCCAAGGTTCTATATTGGGCCCTCTTCTATTCTCCATCTTTATAAACAATCTAACTATAAATATCCCCCAAGCTGCATGCATACAATACGCAGATGACTCCACATTAATATGCTCAGCTACAGGTCCATCTGAACTGCAGTCCCTCACCCAAAATGTCTTTGAGCTAGTAGAAAAATGTTTTTTACAATGTTGTCTCCTCCTCAACCCCAAAAAGACTAAACTATTGCTCTTTACTCCTACACAAACGTTCACCTCACTTGACTTAATTATCAAATATAATAATGGCATGGTCATATCTCCTGACACTACCACCAAACTCTTAGGAGTAACTATTGACCACAACATTAACTATGATACTCATATGAACACCACAATAAAATCAGTTTACAGAAAATTAGGCTCCCTCTATAAAATTAAACCCTTCTTCACTCCCTTAGCTAGAACTACTGTTGCTCACACCCATCTTTTCTCAACTCTCTTATATACCTCTCCTATATACACTAATATATCTAAAAGCAACCTCAACAAGCTGGCAATCTCCTACAATAACATTGCCAGATTTGCTACTGGCTCCCCTTTCAGAACCCACCACTGCCAAAATCTGAAACAACTGGGTTGGCTGGAACTGCATAATCAAATTCTATTCCGCCAACTGATTATTGCCCATAAAACCCTTTATCATCCAGATAACACACCAATTCTCATGAGTCTAATCAGCCCATACAAAAATCTTGCAAACCTACTCTCAGCAAATAAACTACTAGTATCTAGACAAAAAAACAATAAAGCAGGAGATTCCCTTTTCTCTAACACTGTGGAAAAAAGCAGGAACCTACTTCCTGGTGAACTCACATCTCTTTCAACTGCACTATTCAAAAATAAACTAAAATTGTACCTTATAACCCACTGGCTATATCCTTGTACTAACCCAAACTAAGATTTCTCTTCCTGTTATCCTAGGATATACACTAATTACTACACACTTTATAGCTACTTTAAGACCACTACCTTCTAAGTTAGATTTATTGTACCCAGGAAAGACTGTATGAACATGTCACTGCCTTATAGATGGCATCACTGCCCTTAAATAATTCTCCCAATCTTATTTATAACTATACTTTCTCCTGTGCCACAATTATATCTTTTGATTTAGGAATCTCCCATATCCTTCTGAAAAAAAAATCTATGGGTATTTTCTATTTTGTTTTACTTTTTTCTATTATGTTTGCTAAGTTACCATGTAAACACCTGTTTTGTCTGACAATTGATCTGTAACTGATGTTGTAATGTTCTGTTTGTTCTTGTTTTTTTATGTGGAGCTTTTCTCCCTGGGCCTCTACTGAAAATGGACATATATCCAGTTAGACTAGCCCGGTCAACAAATGTAAAATAAAAAAAAAATTGTCATTGATAGAGATCTCTGAGACTGGACTTTCTGAGTTCACTACCTCAGCTTTTTTAGTTAATAATTTATCTGATGAATGATCACCTTCCATTATGGGCTGAAGCCTTCTCTTGCTGTGTGATGTTCAGTCCTGGTTGTGGGCTGCCTTCAACTTTGAAAAAAGACCCTGTGACTTGGAAGATAAATGCTTCCGGCTATCCTTCACTGTCCATAGAGAAGAAGAACCTGTAATTAAAAATAATAAGAGAAATTAACCCATTAGGATAAAAGGGCCAACAATATTCCTTAAATTACACCTACTCTTACTCACGAGGAACCTATAATAGGACAGTGGTCCTGATTCTCAAATAAAATGTTCCTTTCTGACAATCCAGATAATTACCTATAGAAAATGTTTCCTGACAGGAAAACTCTTTTCTTTTGTAAAGTTCCTTTCCTGACCATCCAATTAAGAATTACCTTTAGAAAAATTATCCTTGAAGGAAACCTTCCTTTTTCTCTTAATCTCTCTCTTTTTATATTGTTATCTGATAATACAGAGGAGAAAAGCAACCCTGTATCTGATGTGAGACCTGGACTTCCATGGTGGCCTGACTGACTATATAGTTTGACCTGACATAACAACTGTGAAAATTACCTAAAAACAAGTAATAAACTTCTGTGGCAAGCATACTATGACTGAAAGTACTTGAATGTAATGTAACTTAACTACTTTCCATGTTATACAAATAACCACACACGATAGTTCTGGCCAGTCAAAACAAATAGCTATGTTGTATGGGTTGGCTTCGTTATGCTAAAATGAAACTTGATATAAGTGAGATAAACTGCGATAATTCAATGTCTGTGGAACACACAGTAAGAAATAATACCCAAAACCTGACAAAACCAAGTAAACTGAACTAACAAAATCACAACAGGAATGAAGGCACCAGTAACTGAGAAAAACTCTAATACTGAAATAAGTTAAATAAAAACAGACTAAGTGCTTTCACTCCCTACAATCCCTGGGATTTCATCATCACTCTGAGCTGACTAAAAGACAAGTTTGGACATGAAGCCCTTCAGAGTTTTACTGCTACTAAAGAGTTTGCTCCTTTGAGGCTTTGGAGATTGACAACTGGCTTGTGCTTTCTTTTGTTGGGCAGATAAGTTCCCTTTGGAGACAAACTTCCACATTTCCTTATATTTACTGATGTTTTAATACTTTCCTCTTTAATGTTGTGTTTTAATGGGCTGTCTCAAAATTGTAATGTACTTATTAATGGAGCACTTGTTTTTTTCTATCAGTTTTAAAGTAGTGTAGACTAACTGATATACTTTGTGTGGAGAAATTGTGTTTAATTTTCCATTGTGTGGCTGCCATGGTGTTTGATAATACTCTTTACTGATTTTTTTTTTTAATCAAAAAGTAACTTCTGTGAACTGATAGTTTTGTTGCCATTTGCTGTTCATTTTCCCCAAGAAAGAGATACCATTTTTGGCTTGATCATGGAATAGGTTGTTGCTTCCATGGTCAGTTCTTCTTCCAGCCACAAAAATAAAAAAGTTGAGGAAACAACCTTTTCCACCACAGGACGCTAGCAATTTGCCTGAGCCACAGGTGGGTTACTATGCTGTAGGCATCCCTGTTATGGCAGAATGCTGTGCCCATTCCTGGGGAAGGAGCAGATGCCATTAGTAACACAGTTGGCCCCATGTTTCTGTCAAAAAGAAACAGAAAACCAAACATGTATCTGCTCCTCCTCAAATCTCTTTGGATAGGAGTAGTTTTCTAGGATTGGTTCAGCATTTAATTCAGGCTATTGATCTTTCTTGAAGAAAAGTTTCTGGTAAAGAAAAGAGGGATGCCTCTTTCCTGAAGAGATTCAAAATTCTGAATCTGAACAGGAAAATGCAGGGACACATTCAGTTTTTTGTCCTCAGATTTCTGAATCAGATTCAGAGAACTTAATTTCTGATTCTTCCTCTATGTGTTTCTCTTACTCTAAGATTATTGCTAGAATGTCCCAGCGTTTTCAGTGGGAGAACACTGAGGATTATCATTTCCTCGGAAAATACTATGGGTTGTTATGGAATGATTTCCCAGAACCTACACTCATTCCTTCTGTCCTGTCTGCATTAGTGGGTGGATGTATGTGACACTGCCTGAAATTTCTTTGATTGCAAGCCAACTGGCCCTAGACAGACAGGATATAAAAAGCTCCTCAGTCTTTTAAACATTTATACACTATTCCCAAACCTAACCCAGCAGCAATAGTCTTAGCTGACTCCACTGCTGCTAAGCACTTAGTTAATTCCAATCTCAATCTTTCTAATAAGGACAGGAAATGTATTGATCACCTTCTTCTTTCGGCTTTTCCTGGTTAGGGGTCACCACAGCAGATCACCTATCCGCTCATGATTGGCAGTGGAGTTTTACAGTGTCGAGTTGCCAGCCCAACCTTCCACAGAAGGCACACACACATGCACTCACACCTAGGGCCAATTTAGGGTGTCCAATCCACCTACAGCATGTCTTTGGGATGTGGGAGGAAACCAGAGTACCCAGAGGAAACCCATGCTAACACAGGGAGGACATGCAGACTCTGCACAGAAGGCACCCAGCCAAGGAGTGAACCAGGGAACCTCTTGAAATGTATTGATAGCTATGGAAAAAAAGTGCTTACTTCTACAACTTTGATTTTCAGAATTTGAAATTGTTAGGCTCATATGTTAAACTTTGTTCTGATATATTCTGAAAGTATGAAGAATGTTTTAATTACAGTTTCTTCTCATGAATAAAAAAACTGCTTTAAATAACTTAGTTTATTTTATTACACAGGTCACTACTCATCTGAAGTGTGTGGTATGATTCTGTTGATATTTCTTCAGGGCTATGGACACTGGTACTGCTTTAAGGAGGTTTGCTTGGCTGCATTCACAGAACCTCCCAGATGATTTTAAAAAATTAGATTTTAAATTCTCCCTTAGAAAGAGAAGTTATGAGACAGCCCTTAATGCTGATTGGCAACATATGGTTATTGAATGAAAAATAGTTCTGTCTTTCTGGGCAGATTTCGGAAATTTTTGCCTAGCATTGTGCTTGGATAATTGTGCCATCACAGATTCCTTCATATTATTTAATGCACCTATACCAGAAGTTATCCCAGTCTTACAAATACCTCTTCTTTGGAATATTTTAGCTATAGCAAGGAAAGTCATTACTAAAAACTGGAAAATGAAAACTACTATCTGCCGGATTCAGCAAGCTCTGCATGGAGTTCAGGAATAGTGCAAGAGCTGCTGCACACTATATGGCCGACGAGCAATCCAGAATCGAGCTCTTGGGATGTGCTCGAGCGCTCCTACATTATTCTGGCACGGACACCACTGCTATATGCTAATTACTTTATTTGCTGGTGAAAACCATGCAAATGAGGTGAATTAGTGATCCAGGTAGCAGGCAGTTGTCTGTGCCTGAACAGTGTACAAAGCAGAAATATATTCAGCTAGTAGCTGAATACATTTCTGCAAATTACAAAACCTAGGCATGACAACTCAAAAGAAGGCATGTATTACATTTAGTAGGCATGCCAATGGCCAAATATATGGCCATTGGTATGAAGAATAGCTTAAATTTTATAAAATAAAACTTTTTTTTTTTGACCGAACTCGACCGTTTAAGTGTAGGGCAGCGGTGTACAAATGGGATCATGCCAAAAATAAAAAAAGGGGGGGGGGCAATATTCAGGGAAATCTGCATTTTGCCATTATAGTCAATGGCATGCAGAATGAAAACAATACCAGGGAACAGTGGTTGCTAAGGGGAAAGGCTCAGTCTGAGTGCAGTAACTATGGAGTAAGGCAGTAGGGTATGCAAATGAGAGGAATCTTACTGAATCACAAATTTCTTCTAAGTGTCAGACTGCACCTAACCGTGTAGAGGCTCTAATACAGCCGTATAAGCAGGAGAAGTAAATGACATCAAAAGGGGATGTGTGATGCTTGTTGTAAGCACATTGGCGCACTCTTGCCCAGGTTTGCACTTAGCTAAGCACAGCTAAGCAAGGGGCGTGTGTCTGAGGCTTTAATATCTTACACCATGAAATGAAGAGTGTGTTCACATCCAGGGAGGGACATTTTTGCTAAAATGTGTTTACCTTAGCTAAACGGGTGTGCACAGCACACACTGGGACTTAAACACCCCCCCCCCCAAAAAAAAAAAAAAACGAAAAAAAAAACACAGTAAATGGCAGCACTCTGCATATGTCAGCAAGGGGGTGTGTCTGAGGCTGTATAGTCTTGTTTACCTTGCCTAAACAGGTGTGTGCGGCACACACTGGGATTTAAACCACAAAGGTAAAAAAATACAGGAAATAGCATGTGGAACAAAAAAAAACAGGATATAGCAGAATAGAGGCACTCAAATACAAGTAATAGAGCTGGCAGATGGAATGTATCATACTCATCCAATCACACAGGCAGCATCTGCAGCACATCACTATAAACTATGCAAACACTTTGTAGTCTGTTTTTTCCAACAAACTCTACACCACCAGTGTACACAGATGGGGAAATTGTACCTGACAAAACTACCAAAATGTTAGGGGCTGCTGTTGCTCTCATACATCCGTATGTGGAAGAGGATGAGCGTGGTGAAGAGGGCAATGCTGACAACCGTCTCAGACTTATGAGGAGGAAGAGAAAAGTGTTCAGGCCCAGGGTAATCTACCAGGGGCCGCATGATCTGTTTATAGTAGAGCGCTACAGGGTGGACAGGGACATACTGCAGCAAATTGTGGAGCCGTGCTGGCCTCGCCTCACATCCAGAATAAAAAGAGGGAAACCCATCCCAGTGGATAGCAAGGTATGTGTAGCTCTAAGAATACTAGCTACAGGTACTTTCCAAAGAGCAACTGGGGATATCATGGAGGTCTCACAGGCATCTGCATCCAGGATAATCCACCAGTTCCTGGATGCCATGTGAACACATGTCGTGGAGCACATTAAATTCCCCAGCACCTGTGAGGATCTGACTGGCAATATGCGTCTCTCTTTCACCATGTAGCAGACTACCCAGAGGTACTGGGTGCCATAGACTGCATGCACATCCACATCAAATTACTATGTGGTGACCGGGTAGGATCTACACAAACTGCAAGGGATTCCACTCCATCAACTGCCAGGTTGTGTGCGATGCCCAGGGCATTATCATGAATGTGTGTGCTGGCTGCCCTGTAAGCTATCACAACTCCCACATCTGGCATTCCACACAGCTGTATCAGTGCTTTGCCAGGGGGAACATCCTGTATGGCTATTTAGTGGGAGATGCTGGCTATGCACTGGAGCCGTGGATGATAACACCCATCAGAAATGCACATAGACCCACACAAAAATGCCATTATGAGGCACACGCACAAACCAGGATCATTATAGAGCATGTGTTTGGGATACTCAAGTCATGGTTCCACTGCCTTGACATATCCGGTGGAGCCTTGCAGTATTCAACAGCCACATGTGCACACATGGTCATAGCATGTGCCATGCTATGCAATATGATCCTGTGGAAACAGCTGCATCAGGAACAAAATGGAGAAGGGCCACAAAGCCCCCCACCATTGTCAAGGCCTCCACAGGTGCATAGTGACTTGGAGGAGGAACATCCTGAGCATGTCCCTATAGGCAGATGGAGGCGTGCCCAGTATGCCCTGGCCTTGGTAAAGAGGCAACGCATAGCACATACACTGACTCTGTAGGCCTCCAGGGACTGATCTCTCTCTCTCTCTCTGACTTGCACATACAGTACAATGGATGCCAAACATCACACCACCTATACCTGACCATGTATAGGCAGCATATCGTGTGCATCTGACATAGTCATCCCTCAAGCACCACCCTTATAACAGCTGCAGGCACAAGGTAAGCCAGTCTCTGTAACAAATTAAAATAATGGGGTGGAGATTACCGATAGCTTATCTATGGTATTGATCAAGCATGTAAGGGAATACAATGGTTAACTGGGATAGCAGCAGACAACTGACAGCTCTGTGGGACAGCAGGATGCATATCCCATGTACTGCCCTACCCACACCATGCAGTACCACCCTAGTTGACAAATAGCACTGCAGTATATGCTGTGAGCCAAATAACTGGGGTGGTCATAGGTTACATTCATGGATGTCAAAGTGGGGATTCCATACCCACCACCAACTCCACACAGCAGATCAGCTCTACACAACCATACAGAAATGCCTGCAAAAGGCCCCCACATGGCAAAACCCATGAAATCCCCATCCACAGACTCTTACACAGTGATATCACAGCAGGTCTGGCAGTGGCAGTATGGCTTTGAAAGGTAAGTTGTCTGAAACTACAGATGTCTATGTCAGAACAATCTGACCTGTGGTTGATACTGTTATGCCTGTAGTCTGAAAGATAGGGCATGCCACCATGCTACATGGGACCAAACTGTTAAGCAAATATCAGCACAGTCTGTTCAGATGTGTAACATGTAGAGTCGTGTCAACCCCCATAGTCCCATAGAATTACAGTAACATGTTCCTAGACTTAAGCAGCATCTAGCTATCACCCAGACTGATGGCATAATAGTAACATAAAGCAATTGTCATTAACACCCACTGTCAACTCCCTAGTGCTATTCCAGGGGTGTCTCCTGCTGACAGCCTGGGAACATATGAACATCAGAATGCACTGCCCTGCTACAGATGGCCTGCAACTGTCACACCTGGCCTACAGGCCTCTGGCAAATGGTTATGCCCCACACACAGTGTCATTTAGGGAGTGTCATGGGGTACACAACACCAACATAACACATTCCATAAAATGCAAAGAAAGGTCATGCTGACAACTGTTAGGAGAAAACCTGCCAGCCTCAGGGAGCCAGAAATCGAGACAAAACCATGAATAATGGGGTGATGAAGGTCCAAAGAGAAGGACACCTGTGAAATACTGCTCTAATAATGTTATAAAGTTGATGGAATGATTTGTAGCAGCATGGAATGTGTGATGGGTACGAAGTCTGAAACTGCAATGTCAACTGTCTGTGATATCTGACTTCAACCGTGAGTGACTTGCAAAACACTTGTGCTGAAAAAACCACACGTTTGGGTAACCAACAAGATATATGAGTCATGGATGTGGACATTCTGTGATACTCCATACAGTCGACAGGCAGGGCTCAGAGTGTAAACATGGGAATGCACCCACTGCAGGCAGGCCTAACCCTGGAAGATGGTGGCATGTCTGCACCTACAGAACCCTGGGCCACAGCCATGAGGAGTAACACATCCCACCATAATCTCTCATCCTATGCAACATCCTGACCCCAACATGTGGCCATCCAAGCAAAATGAGGTGGGCCATACATATATGTGTGACAAACACACACCTCCAGGCTGGTCAAACAGTCTGACACACATAAGACCATCCAAGTGCAGTCTACCATTGATGAGAGCCCAATGCAAAGTACTGGTAGCTATAGCCAAGCATATCTGCCCAGGACACACATACCCCACATATCATATCCCCTACAAATATATCTGGAGTCTGCTTGTCACCCTGATCCTGTCTGATTTATATTACCCAACTGTGGACTGGAAATCAGACCAGGCCCGAACATAAATGCACAGAGATTCCATGATTGTAATATATCCCCAAGGTGCTGGACCATTTCCACAGCACCAGCAGTCAATTGCTTGTAGGCACACCCCTCAACAGGCTGGATAGTGCAAGAATGCATAGCATTTGGCCCATAAACCTTGTGTGTGCATCATCCATCCTGTATTCCTCTGGTAAATCACTGTGATGATTTGAGGAGGTATGTCACCAGGTACTGAAACATTACATGACAGTGTCAAATGTCATATACAACAGATGTCTGCTAAAACCAGCCCTGTAACCCTTGCAACCCATACATTACTGAGAGAAATTGTCACAATCATTGTATATAGCCCATTGTCTCCACATTTTTATAGGCTATATTAAGATATCCTGCACCAACAGGTTGACAGGTGTGGCTGCAGAACAAAACAAACAGGACTGGAGTACAACAATCCCTGGAATGGAGTCACACATGTACTATAGAAGGACAAAATGGGCATGCTCATACACTTAGAGAAATGTCAGTAGGATCTAGAAATAAACTGGCCTTCCCCACCCAGTGCACTTTCCATTGCTCCAGCTTAGCAGTACTTAAGATGTCTGTCACCATAGCAGTCACGGTTGGTAGGCCCAGCCCCATAAGCTCTGTGGCACATGTGATAACTGCATAACAAGACAGTACAAATAACTAGTTAGGTAGGAGGTCTAATCTCAGTCCTGGCAAATGTAAAAGTGTGTGTGTGTGTGTGTGTGTGTGTGTGTGTGTGTGTGTGTGTGTGTGTGTGTGTGTGTGTGTGTGTGTGTGTGTGTGCGTGTGTGTGTGTGTGTGTGTGTGTGTGTGTGTGTGTGTGTGTGTGTGTGTGTGTGTGTGTGTGTGTTCCCAACTAAAAGCTTTTGGGTCCATTCAAACCCAGTACACCTCCCCTTTCCCCACTTTAAGAGTCCCGCAGATATCAGTAATCTTAGAAGTGCCTTTTGTCAGGCCTCAGCCCCATAAGCTCTGTGGTGCATGTGATAACTGCATAACTCGATAGTAAAAATAACTAGTTAGGTAGGAGTTCTAATCTCAATCCTGGCAAATGTAGAAGTGTGTGTGTGTGCAACTGTTGTGTGTGTGCAAGACTGAGGGAGTTGTATGTTTGTTTATAGGTAAAACAGTTTTATGCCATTCCCACCCATGATAGTTCATAGTGTCCCACCTTATCAGTCCAGATGATGTCAGTCTTTTATCAGCAGCCTTGGCCAGCTGTCAGTCCTGTAAGCTCAGTAGTGCATGTGATAAATGCTTAACACTGTAGTACAAATGACTAGGTTGGCAGGGGTTCTACTCTTCCGGCAAGTGTGTGTGTAGGTATGCATGTTTGTAAGTAGTAGTATTTTGATATGTTTCCCACTCACTGCCCTACTTTACCAGTCCTGCCGATGTCATTCCCATATCTGCACATTTGGCCATCTCTCAGCCCAGTAAGCTCTGTAGCATATGTGGTAACTGAGTAACACTATGATGCACATCACTAGTTAAGTAGGGAGTCTACTCACTTACCTGGCAAGTGTGTTGTGTATGTGTGTCTGTTTGTAGGACAAAGTATTCTGATAGGTTAAACACCCACTGGACTACTTTATCAGTCTTGCTGATGTCATTCCCTTAATAGGTTCACAAGTGTGCAGTAGGTAATGGCCCAAGAGCCTTAACAAGCCTAGCACATAGAAGGGCCCTGCTATTGTGCCACCCGATGTTATGTCCCAGTGCCTGTATCAGATATAGCCACTTCAGTGATCCTTGGGTTGAACTGTCTATTACCCATCTACTCATCAAGTTTCTCTGGAACCGGGACAGCTAGGTGCTCTGCATGACATGTATAGGAAGTGTATTCCAGGGCATGTGCAGCGTCTGGGTGAGGGACCTTCCCCACCAGCATGCTGTGGTGATTGTGGTACTGAGGTAGAGGTCTCAACAGTGTGTGGTGTGGATAGATGTATATGCAGCATTGCTAAACCAGCTGGGTCAAACATGGCTTTGTAAGTCAAGCACAGATAGCTGCTAATTAAGTGATATGAAACAGAGGATAGCTTGGGTCTGCTGAATCTGTCTGTGTAGGATGTATGTCTAATCATACCTCTCAACCTGGAAACATCAAAAATCTGGACAAGGCCCATGAAAAATAGGTACAAATCTGTACGCTGATTAATGTAAAATTTGCATACATAATTACGTAACCCTGTCCACTCCGATGGAATTGTGGGACAACCAAAATATGGCACTAGAGTCCCCCTGCAGCCATTCCAATGTCCCATTACCTGGGTGTTTTGCCCCATTTACCATAAACACTAATGTGGGCA
>NC_056738.1:297091218-297093718 GCF_019279795.1 Protopterus annectens | reverse complement strand
CAGGGTGGCAATGTTCCCACCTAACCTGTCTGATTCAGCTTGCCTATATCCATGGCATGTGTGTATGAGGTGTGCTTTACCCCCATTACATGGCGAATTGTGTTGTTGCCTCTGACACCGACAACGTATGTGGAGACACTGTTGCAATTGTCCTTGGTGGTGTGGATATGTCTGATTTGTAGTCATAGTCACCCTTACAGGAAGTCACCTGTGAACTTACATGCTTGCTCAGATAGAGGTGGACTTGCTTCCAAATTGTTGCCTGCACCTGTGTCCCTGTACAGCCAATATAACAACCTATTATGTGGTTTGTGTATTGCTGCTGTCCATCAAAGGGGATTAGTCTAACTTGTTGCAGGCTGGTTATACAGGTCAGGCACTGTGGAGTCCACATAGCTACAGTGGATATAAAGTGTACACATCCCTGTTACAATGCCTGGTATTTGTGCAATTAAAACATGACACCACAATAACTAATTTCAAAACAATTCCCACCTTTAATGTGACCTATAGCCTGGAAAATTCATTTGAAAACATAACAATCTGGTCTGTGAAAACATGTGGAAATAATAATCAATACAATAAGCCAGTTGAATGAGTGTGCATACCCTTAAACTGATATGTTGTGGTTGCACCTGTTGAGAGGGTTACAGCATTCATTCATCTTGGTTTTGACTCTAACATCATGGCACATATTCACTTGGCAATAGTTGCTCACCTTTCTAGAAACACCTTTGTTTATTTTTCAATGGAATTGTACTGGTTAGGGGTCACATTCAAGATGAGAAACATTATGACATGATTTTCTGTGGCCTCATTGTCATACAGCACACAAACATGGCATTCCAACAGGGGTGTATATACTTGTGATATCCACTGTATATAGGTAATGATATAGCTGTTAGTGGTAAGCATCGACAGAGGGCCATAACACAGTTGGACACTTTTCCGATTACTATCTGATAATCATGCCTACTTTAGTACCCATATTAATGTCAGGGCAATGCAACAACCAGTAGCTGTATACACTGATATTACACACATGTGCAACATGCACAACCTGTGTACCTGACTGCTTGAAACCATGCTATTAGTTTTGTGTCTTCCAGCTGAACATATGAATGCATACATGTGTTCAGGGGATACCTGGTATACATTTCTGTTCTTTGTTAGTATGGCACACTGTATTTAGAGTCTTGCTGCACAATCCCACTTCTCAGCCTGTTATAGCAGGTTGTCTGGACAATGGCATACATAAATGGGTGGCAAAAGGGACATCAGTATTGATGCTGTATTAATATAGCTGCACCATACATTAGTAAATTGATTGCACAGTAGGCTTTGACATCACTGTGATAATCTGGAAGATGTCCAGCAGTCATAAGTATGCTATTATGTTAAATTGTTATTGCTCAAAGACTTTCCAGTGGTTTGGCTAACATAACACAGGTATATGTGTATGTGACTACAGATATCAGTCACAAATGTGCTTATTGTCCACCAGAACACTGTACAGTTGAATGTTATTAATTCAATATATTACATGCAGTTCAACACACGTCTGCAAAAGTACTTTACTATACACATGCCCTATACAGGTCTTTTAAATTTACAAGATAAACATGTAACATACTCATATTCACATAGATATGGACAATTATCACATTAACTGGCCTAGCAGTGGCACATTCACAGCTGTTTGACAGACACTCCAGCTGTTGTCAAATGTGAGCTGTCCTTTCCCAGGATGAGTCAGGCTACTGAGCTGTGATCCTACCTTGCAACATCTTAGAGCATTACATCTGGATAAAGGCTAAAATGATATGGGATAAATAGGGACAGACTTCAAATATTCCTGTTACAAACTTAGGAAGTTTGTAAAATAATACATTTTACATTACCATGAATATTCTTAAGGATGTGGAGTCATAAACTCATGTGTTTGTCATGACTTGATGACTTCAATCCCCAGCTATTTGCCAGGAATGTACAGATTTCAGGAGGAACAGACAAAAAACTATGATGTGAAAATCTGGACATTCTGTGAAGATCTGTACAGTTGAGAGGTATGTCTGTGATCTCTCCCACTGCAGATAGGGCCAGATGCCATGGCCATAGCATCTGTTCAGCAAGACATTGATACAGCAAGTCTTGTTGGACATATATTCGTCCAAATCATATTTCCCAGTTTTACAGACCAAGTACTACATTCAATTACATAACTAAATGTTCCACTTACTTTTTTTCTTCTCTTTTCCAGTTTTTGTTTTTATTTGTTTTGTTTGTTTGTTTGTTTCATTTTTTCTTTCCTTCTTTCTTTCTCTCTCTCAGTGTGTACAACAGGGACAGAGCTGATTTGAATAGGTGACAGCATGGCTTTTGTAGGTGATGGTCATGACCAGATGATGGCCTGTGCACCAACTGGTGTTCCCACTTGCTAATTGCATGGAGAACAGCTGTGTAGTTCTTTCAATAGACAATGTCATGGCAACACACTCCT
>NC_056738.1:297083718-297086218 GCF_019279795.1 Protopterus annectens | reverse complement strand
ATCCTCACCATTCCTCTATCCTCCCTCTCATTCACACACATATATTCTGTCTTATTCCTGCTGACCTCCATTCTTCTTCCCCCTAGAGCATATCTCCATCTCTCCAGGGTCTCCTCCACCTGTTCCCTACTCTCACTACAGATCACAATGTCATCTGCAAACATCATAGTCCACGGGGACTTCTGTCTGATCTCGTCTGTCAACCTGTCCATCATCATTGCAAATAAAAAAGGGCTCAGAGATGATCCTTGATGTAACCCCACCTCCACCTTAAATGCATCCGTCACTCCCACCGCAGACCACACTGCTGTCACACTACCCTCGTACATATCCTGTACCACTCTTACATACTTCTCTGACACTCCTGACTTCCTCATACAATACCACATCTCCTCTCTAGGCACCCTGTCGTATGCTTTCTCTAAGTCTACAAAAACACAATGCAACTCCTTCTGACATTCTCTGTACTTTTCCATCAACACTCTCAGAGCAAACATTGCATCTGTAGTGCTCTTTCCTGGCATGAAACCATACTGCTGATCACTATTCATCACATCCCTTCTTAACCTTGCTTCCACTACTCTTTCCCACAACTTCATGCTGTGACTGATGAATTTAATCCCTCTGTAGTTACTACAGCTCTGCACATCACCCTTATTCTTAAAAATCGCTACCAAAACACTTTTTCTCCATTCCTCAGGCATCCTCTCACTTTCCAAGATTTCATTAAACAATCTGGTTAAAAACTCCACTGCCATTTCACCTAAACACCTCCATGCTTCCACAGGTATGTCATCTGGGCCAACAGCCTTTCCATTCTTCATTCTCTTCATAGCTATCCTTACTTTCTCCTTGCTAATCCATTGTACTTCATGATTCACTATCCCTACATCATCCAACCTTCTCTCCCTCTCATTCTCTTCATTCATCAACCCCTCAAAGTACTCTTTCCTTCTCCTCAGCACACTCTCCTCGCTTGTGAGTATGTTTCCCTCATTATCCTTTATCACCTTTACCTGCTGCACATCTTTCCTAGCTCGGTCCCTCTGTCTAGCCAATCAGTACAGGTCTTTTTCTCCCTCCTTAGTGTCCAACCTTTCATACAACTCTTCATATGCTTTATCCTTAGCCTTCGCCACCTCTCTCTTTGCCATGCACCTCATCTCCTTATACTCCTGCCTACTTTCTTCATCTCTCTGACAATCCCACTTCTTCTTTGCCAACCTCTTTCTCTGTATACTCTCCTGTACTTCCTCATTCCACCACCATGTCTCCTTGTCGTCCTTCTTCTGTCCAGATGTGATACCAAGCACCTTTCTAGCCGTGTCCCTTACTAGCTCGGCTGTAGTTACCCAGCTATTTGGTAACTCTTCATTGCCACCCAGTGCCTATCTTAACTCATCCCTGAACTCCACCTCACAATTAGCCTTTTTCAATTTCCACCATTTGATCCTTGGTGCTGCCCTTACACTCTTCCTCCTCCTCTTAATCACCAACGTCATCCAACAAACCACAATCCTATTCTGCCTAACTACACTTTCTCCGGTCACCACTTTACAGTCTCCAATCTCCTTCAAACTGGTCATCCTACATAAGATATAATCCACCTGTGTGCATCTTCCTCCACTCTTGTATGTCACCCTATGCTCCTCCCTCTTGTTAAAATATGTATTCACCACAGCCATGTCCATCCTTTTCACAAAATCCACTACCATCTGACCTTCTACATTCCTTTAACACCATACCTACCCATCACTTCCTCATCCCCTCTGTTCCCTTCACCGACATGCCCATCTGCTCCAATCACCACTCTCTCACCCTTGGGTACAGTCATCATCACTTCATCCAATTCACTCCAAATTTTTTTCTTTCTCATCCATTGCACACCCAAATTGTGGAGCATATGCACTAACAACATTCATCATTACACCATCAATTTCCAGTTTCATAAACATTACTCTATCCAACACTCTTTTCACCTCCAAAACACTATTAGCATACTGCTCCTTCAGGATAACTCCTACGCCATTTCTCCTTCCATCCACACCATGATAAAACAATTTGAACCCACCTCCGATATACCTAGCCTTACTCCCCTTCCATCTGGTCTCTTGCACACACAATATACCAACCTTCCTTCTATCCATCATATCAGCTAACTCTCTCCCTATACCAGTCATACTGCCAACATTCAAAGTTCCGACCCTCACTACCACAGTCCTAGCCTTTCTCATCTATTCCTGTCTTTGGCCATGTCTTCCGCCTCTTCTCCTCCTTCGGCCAGCAGTAGCCCAGCCCAATTTTCGCCAGCACCTTGTTGGCTAACAGTACTGGTGGCAGTCATTGTTAACCCGGGCCTCGACCACACACACACACACACACACACACACACACACATATATATATATATATATATATATATATATATATATATATATATATATATTTATTTTTTTTGTTTTAGGTACATGCAGAGATATTTAAATATATGTGTGTATAT